>NW_028317882.1:1467500-1627500 GCF_062004578.1 Staurois parvus
TTACAGCTACACTTTTTCACAATTGGGGTGTGGCTTTGAGAAGGCAGGGCTTATACAGGGCAGAACTTTGCACCATTGGACTGTACAGTAGCATGGGCACTTGGAGGTGTAAATGAAATGTTGTGCAGAATTTCCTTCTTGGTATATGAGAACTGCAATCTCTAGTTTAGTCAGAGTTGCAAAGACTATCGCTGGTCTTCAAGCTGCTAGTATGATATTCGGCATACAATTTAGGTTATAGAGGAGCGAGTCAAATATTTCCACAATATTAGTACAGCAATAGCCAGACTTGCATACCTATGCACCAACTCACAAATATGTAGACAAACCCTTTCTCCAACAAACACAACTCTCATATAGACAATTAAAAGTAACTCTCACAAAACAAGATACTTGTGTGGTAAGGCTCTCATGAAAGCATCCATTTTTCTTGCCTTGGGTTCCATGAATGTCATTTAGTGATCCTTTTTAGTTTTACTACCCCCAAACTATTGTTTTACTTATCAGTTAGGGAACATCTGCTTCTTTTGTTGCTTTTTTACATGGGTGTGGCATTTTATGATAAAGTCCCCTTAAAAATGTTACTGTGGTTGTCTAAAACATTGTAAGATACTGGCATGCACAGTTGTAGCGTCGCAATTCTTGAGCACCCCAGGAGCTTCAGAACTGGGAACCCTAAGAGCCTGTCTTGATGGACTTTTGTTTGTTTTTTGTGGGTTTTACATTCCTGTACAAGTTTGTGACAATACAGAATCTACTTTAAGCAGATTAAAGGCAGCTAAAATGAAGGTCAAGTGCAGGTGAAAATCGTTGGTAAATTTTAATTCTGAATAATCTCAGAAGCGTAATAAACTGATGCCATCAACACAGGCCCTTTAATTCCATAAATATAAACCAGGGTTTGGAACGTTGCCCTCTGGCTTGCCCCCTCCCACACCTCATTGTCAGTCATTGGGGACTATAAATTACATTTAGCAACCAAGAGGGAGATACATTAGGAGACAGGCTAGGGCTTAACATTCCATACTCTGGTTTGCATTTACATAATATAGGGTTCCTGGAACATAAAACTATGTGCCGGCATGTCTTAATTGTCTGCTTCACAGTTCATATGGCAATTTAATACATTTAAAGTTGGCAGTACACATGCAATCAAATTGAACTTTCTCTTTCAAATTCACCAAATGTGTGTAATGTGAGGGCCCACCTATGCAATCAGCTTATGTCCAGTCATGTGGCATCTTGTACTACATAGGAGCTGGTAGATCTTCTAGAGGGTTATGCTGTCAGATTGTAACATGTATGGTCAGTTGAAGGCAACCACAGTTACACTTTAAAATGGTATTAAGGCTAACTCTAGCTTAAAAATGTTCCCTCCTCCCTTTTCTTTCTTATCGTGCATACTCTGTATAAAAAAGATCTGAAAGGTCTGTGTACTTACCTTTTTATGGCCCAGTAATGTGATTCAGCTGCAACTACCTTGTGTAAGTGCGTGCTCCACAACAGCTGGGAATTCCCAGTGCTGTGACATCACCCATAGGCTCCCATGGCCCATCCTTTGATTGACACTCCCTCTCTGCCCTGCAGTAGCCACTTAATGACACAGGGGAGCTGCCAGTTCACGTGACTGGACCGGGTTAAAAAAAGGTAAGTACACAGATCTTTAATTTATATAGGGTATGCAGGATAGGTAGGAGGAAGGTGGAGGGAACGTTTGTATTAATAGTTAGCTTTTTCTTTTTCTGTTTTAGTATAATTTGCCAGAGACATATAATATTTCACGCTTTCATTCAAGCAAATTGTTGGTTCTGTCATCTCTAGTGGTTGAAAATTTCTTATATGATGCCCATCTACCAAGTATTGAAGCATGGGGAGGTGCATCTATTATCCTACGATGTGTGGGACAACACAGAGGAGGCATCAATAGAATGCTACTCCCTAACATGAGAAGTCATCATGATATCCACCAGGGAATGACTTTGCAATTGTAAAGCATCAATGCAAACTAGCTATGACCTGCGAGTACAAAGAAAGGTCAAAGGCTAAATAGGATTTTGGGTCTTACTACCAAGCAGATGAGGTATTGCTTTAAATCAATATCTACTATTGATTTTTTTTTTTGTTTTTTTTTAATCGTTTGGTGACTCTTGCTGCAAAACATTTTGAAGTGTCTGTAATTGTAGATACTGAAATGTAACAGAAAAATCAACAAGCAGTTACAGCTTAAATAGACAAAATACACATAATTAGAGGAGGCTGTCAAATGATGTGCAAATGTAAAAGCTCAGCAATGCTGGCAATCTGCTGTGAGCTGAAAAGGGATTCCTTTAGCCATCAAATTTCTACTGCTCAGTAGCATGTATGATGAACTCAAAGAGCCTGGATGTGTTTAAATGTTTGAATGCCTGATAGCATGGCTCACGCCCCATTCTAAGGAAGACAGGGTCCATGTTCTGCCTGCAGTCTAAATATTACATGCCACGGTCTCTATAGCAGGTGCACATTGCGGCCAGGTTAAAATGCTGAAGATTTTTGCAGATGCCAACATGTTTTGATAAAAAACACATGCAAGAAATGGGTTTCCATGAACCTACCTTCTTGTATGAGAAGCTGCCGGAGTCTGTTGTGCAGCTCCGTGTCGATTGCTCAGCACTGTGTAGATGAGACAGAGCTTGGCTGCCATTGGACAGTGCTGAATGCAGCCAGCAGACTGTTACACTGGTTCATTAGCATCCCATCCCTCCACCCAAAGGACTGAACAACTCCACAGGAGAAGCATGCTATGAGTCTGCTGCTTTTCTGTGCAGGATTTTTAATTTTTTTTCCTGATGCTTTGTCCTCTAAGGAAATAGTCTTTTCATTCCTAATTTGTGTTAATGTACTGTATACTGTGTAATAGATTTGTTTACTGTCAAATAAGTTGAAAAATTAAAATGAAATTCTGAATTCATTTGCATATCACTGTGATTTATATTACAGATATGATATGTAGTCCTTATTAATTCAGACATTCATTTTTATTGACCTGAATTTGTCCATTTTTTTAAATTAACCTCCCTGATGGTATTCCCGAGTGTAGCTCGGGGTAAAGTTTCAGTACCAAAAACGGTAACCCCGAGCTATACTCAGGCTTACCATGCGGCGCAGCTCCGGCATCTGTTCTTCTCTTACCTTGTCCTGTACTCCCGCGATGTCCCTCCTGCAGTGTCCCCGGCAATGTAATCCGGCGGATGCCGGCATCTGTCATCTGGGTTCCATCCCCTGCGAGCATCGGCACGTACGGGGGACAGGAAAAAGTGACATTCACTAAATACACTAAAATCACATAGTAAAACATTACTGTATCAAACCATTTCACATACATTTTGTCCCTAGTGCTTTGTCCTGTGCCCTGCCTGCATTTTTACTGTTCTTATTGCCTGGAAACATAAAAGTCCATGGCATCCAAAAAGTGTCCCTTTAGGTCAAAATCGGTTTTAGACCAGCTAGAGAACAGCGATAGTAAATTAGAACCACTTGTAGAATTGAGTGATAATGATTCGTGGGGAAATTCGTCATCAGACACTGAAAACAATTTTGCGACTTTGCTCAGTGATGTGCAAACTTGGCGCTATATTTAAAATGTCAGTGTTTTTGGTTTGATTATACTATTGAATTAAATTTATTATTATATATTTTTTTTAGGATTATTTATTAAATTATACTTTATGATTTAGTGTTTCAAATTTTATCATACCCGGGATGTTTACTAGACTCTTGTTCGGACAGATTTCAGTGAGTTATTTCTAAAAATTACAGACCTACAATAAAAAAAATACATATTTCCATGCAAAAAAATGTACCACTTTGAGCACAGAAATATGGACATAATCAGACCGCTAGGGAGGTTAAATAAAATGTTTAGGTTTATTAACCTTGACGTAGAGTTGTAGACAATATAAAGGTGTACTGTTGTCTTTCCTTTTTATTGCTTTTTCTAAAGCAGCGTAAGGCCTCATGCACACAGGAAGAACAATACCACTTATTTTAAATTAATTTTTTTATGCCTCCCGAATGCAGCTATACTTCATGTGTATAAATGCATGTAAACACATAAATTCCAGTGGGCAAAATAAATGAATATGCTACCCAGTAGAATGAGTTTACATGCATATGCTTCTAAATGCCATATGACTGTATGTGCACATAATTATGTGCTAAAATGAACAAAATTTGTTTACATCTTACATCCGGGTTTGCAAACTGTAGCTGCTTGAATGGCTGAGCTGCCTATGATGTCACTCCTGCGCATGCACACTGAATTTTCAGCCACATCACCCAGCTCGAAGGAACGGCACGGGTATGCCGTTCTTTTAGAGCACATGCGCTGGTGTTGTCATCGGCTACTGCTCCATAGAATATCTCCTAAATAGTGAACACTTAGGAGATATTATTTTACCTATAGGTAAGCTTTATTATAAGCGTGGTGGGAGAGATGAAAAGTCTTTCCCACTTAACTTACAATGAGCTCCATGACACTGGAGGTGGCCGAAGCAGGTCTCAAATTGTATACAGAGCAGGTGGCAGGGGTCTGGTCGCAATGCTGGAGGGACTTTATTCCTCACTCCAACAAAGACCTGCCAGAGTTGCGACTAGAACCTGCTCTATATAAAAGCTGAGCGCCCCCAGCCTCTTGGACATGGGTGTAAGGCAAGTGGTAGAGCCTTTTCATCTCTTCCCTAGACATAGTGAGCAATCTAACACTTGCAATGTGGGGTGAAGCCCATCGCAATGGTGGATTTTTTCATTAGCTAGAGTAGGGCTTTAAATATGCCATTAAAAGTATTTTAATATATTTAGCAAGTGCAAAAAAAAAATAGTTGTTCATCCAGCCAGATTGTACACCCCTTGAGGGTTAGGGACTGATGTGAATGTACAATATATATGTAAAGCGCTGTGTAAAATTGACGGCGCTATATAAGTACCTGAAATAAATAAAATATTTTGTGCGTTGATAACTTTCTATTCTTTCTGCTTCTGCACTATCAGTTAGCATTGTTCTGCTATCTCTATGGACTACAAAATAGATCACCTCCTACTGTTATGGAGAAGAGGAAGGTGCTTTGTAGACCTAACCTTGTTATGTACACACTTCCTCTCCTAGGGTGACGATGCTGCTCAGTACAGTTGTCACCTTAGGATAGGAATCGTATTACTAACAGGATCACCAGGTGAAAATAAAGGAGAAAAAAAGGATAAAAGAAACATCATGTAGCCACCATATCTATGGACGGGTAAAACTCCCAAATCACTTCAGGGAGAAAGCCAACAGTTGTCTTAACAGATTCAAACACTCAGAGGCTGCAACAGCCAGGAATGTGTGTAAATGTTGCCACTGATGTAAATTTTGTTGGCAGCATAAATTTTAAAGAGAAAGTATAATGTACTTCAGTAATAACATCGTTTGAGTTATTGTTACAGTATTAACCACTTGAAGACCGGCATGGGAAACATCCTTTCTGTCCAGGCCATTTTTCTGTTTTCAGCACTGTGATACTTCGAGTGCCAATTACTCAGTCATGCAACACTATACCCAAATTAATTTTATATAATTTTTTGAGACAGAGTTTTTTGCTGGTATTTTTTCACCACAGTTTTTTATCCTTTACTGTATCAAGCAAGAATTTATAGTAAGAAAGCAGCAACCCTACAATGTATAAAAAAAATCCCAGTAAATCAATATATAAAGTGATAGACTCAAATAAATCAAAAGCAGCTGCCCGTTTTAAAAGTGCGAATCACACTTCTGACATAGAACAATATCTGCAAGAAAGAAGGCGCTGGCCCTTTAAATATGTACAGCATAAAATTCAATGTGCAACAAAATAATGCAGACATGTGCAATACATCATATACAATGTATCTAAAAATAGATGTCAATCAACAAAATGTACAGGGAACAAAAAAAAAAAAAAAAAATATATATATATATATATATACACACACACACACACCCCAAACAAATTTAGCAGAATACATTCTGGCCTGCATTTATGACTAAACATTTTTTTTATTTGCAAAATTTTATAGCAGAAACTAAGGAAAACAGATTTATTTCCAAAATTTCGAAATGAAAATTCTGGTACCGAAAATTCAAAATGCAGTTGGCCGAAAACCGAAATGCGCAGTTTTTAAAAATGAATATATATTTTTTTGAAAAAAAATACTTTAAGAAAAAAGAAAACCCAATATATACCCTATTTTATTTGTAAAATATAAAAGCGGATGTTACGGCTTGTAAATAGATACCCAACATGTCACGCTTTAAAATTGCGCACACTCGTGGAATGGCGTGAAACTGCGGTATGTAAAAATCTCCATGGGTGATTGTAGCAATCGTGCACACAGAGATGGACGCTTTCATCCATTTTGCGCCAAACACTCCATCTTGTATCTCTCTCTCCTTCTCCAAAATTCCCCCTCCCTCTCTGTTGAGTGACACGGGGTCCCTGGATGCTGAGTTCAAAAAGGCATCAAGGCCAAGCAGGAGAGCTCATGGCTATAAACCCCAATTAGCCTGGCCTCCATATGTCTGCGAGACTCTGCTTGGAAAAGGATCGTAAAACCATAAACCAGTCCCTCGCTGAGCTTCAAAGACATTCCAGATAAGCCATAAAGCAGACATCACATTCAAAATCCACTTTCTCCTATGATTACATATCTTGGAATATGAAAGACTTCCATAAAAACCAGGCATATATTCAGACCGGTCTCTTTAATACAAGTCGTCTGATATATTACACCCTGTAGCTGACACAAACAGGAGAGCAGAAAATTATAACTCCTTAACCATCCCAGCAGGTATGTCATATTTCATATCTAGACGTTCAGCAAATGATTCTGCGTATTAATCTGCCCGTGGATAGAATGTTACATGTACCTAGGAAAAGTTATTGACCATAGTATAATTTGCGAGGGATTTGGTCATAGCCTGAGCTCCCCGCCTACAACACCCCTCCCCAAATGAGGTGATTGGTTCTCTGCTTTAAGGAGACACCCTGCTGAGTTCCTAGAAAAAGGTTGTTATGCTTGAAGCTAAGCTGAGTTGAGCTAAGTTGAAGATTCTCCCTTTTAACATCAGAACTAACTTTGGGAGATAAGGCACCCTTTTGGCTAAGGAAACTTGATCTGCTTAAACCAGGACTTTTGGCAAGTACTTTTTCTCCCTAAATTCCTTGCTGTTATCTCTTTGCTGTGTTATTGATCTCTGTATATTTTTATATATGCTACATCTTTTTTCTGTAAATATTTTTATTGCACCCTTTTGACCTTTTTAGTAATAAATCTTACTTTCTGAAAGTGTTGAACTGTTTCTAAAGCTCTTTAATGCAAACTAAGAACCCCTGTCTCTGAAGAGCGCTACTGTGTGTTTTAAAACTTCTGTATATCTCTGCCTGCAGTGACAGTGGTATACGGATGCTTATGCAAGCATCATAGTGTATTGCTAATATTGCCGAGTTTCCTCTTTCTCTGTACAAAAAGGAGGTGGTGGCAGTGTGAAGGGTTATTGGCGTAATTAACCTGACCCAGTAACAATCGCTCCCAGGCTGCAACTACACAGATTGTGGTCCATTAGCTGGAAAATCTTTGCGCAGGGTGCAACTGGGCGTGGCATTGTTACACACATGACAGCGTGGTTTTAGATTGGCTAGTCCTTCGGTCACGAGTTTGGTGAGAAGGGCTTGGGTTCTGACGCCGCGATCGTTACAGTGATGCTTTAAAAATTTCTACAGGTTAGCAGTGTAAAGTTACAGAGGAGGTCTAGTGCGAGAATTATTGCTCTTGCTTTGACGTTCATGGCGTGTGTGGTTTGAATACCATTTACATGTGTGGGCATGGCCTACGTATGCATTCATCACTGCATGTGAGGATGGCGGCACTTTAAACTTTTTTTATTTTTTTGCACTGTCCCTTTAAAAAAAATTTTAATCTTTTTTTATTCTTACCACAAGAAATGCATGCATCCCTTGTGATAGAAATAATTTGTGACAGGTCCTCTTTATGGAGCGTTATGGGGTCAGTAAGACCCCACATCTCTCCTCTGCAATGTAAAGCATTGGATCAAAAAAAAGCATTGATCTAGTGCTTTACAAAAAAGACAAATGGCCAGAACTGGAAGTGACGTCGCTCCGGTCCTGCAAGGAAATAGAGATGAGTGGAGGCCATCTTTCCTTCACTAATCTCTATGCTCAGCTTTGGGATTGTTCGTTGGTCTCTCAGGTAAGGCTAAGAACTACTGAGGGGCGGGGTTTTTTTCATATCGGCCGAAACTTTTCCGCCACAGAAATTTCGTTGCATTCCCATATATATTAATTTTTTGAGGCCCTGAAATGCCAGGATAGACATTATTGCCACAATTTTTTGGAAAATGACAAAAGTGAAAAAAAATAAAAAAAATTATATTTTATTTAACAAAGTTGTCAAGCTATTTCTTACACACAGCATGGGGATACTTAGTTGGGAGGAATACAATAAATTGTTTTTGGGTGTAACTATGGGGACACCACATGCGTGAGACACACACACACTTCACATTTTGTCATGTTACAGCCAAAAACGTAAATGGATTTTATGTGATGGACCAACACAAAGTGGCACATAATTGTGAAGTAGAAGGAAAACGATAAATGGTTTTCAAAATTTTTTACAAATAAATATCTTAAAAGTGTGGTGTGCATATGTATTCAACCCCCCTGAGTCAATACTTTGTAGAACCGGGCAGCACATTGGCTAAATAGTTAGCACTTCCGCCTGGCAGTACTACCTGCCTGGAGTTTGCATGTTCTCCCTGTGCCTGCATGGGTTTCCTCCGGGTACTCCGGAAGACATGCTGGTAGGTTAATTGGATCCTGTCTAAATTGGCCCTAGTATATGTGTGTGTATGAATGTAAGTTAGGGACCTTAGATTGTACGCCCCTTGAGGGTTAGGGACTGATGTGAATGTACAATGTATATGTAAGCGCTGTGTAAATTGACAGTGCTCTATAAGTACCTGAAATAAAATAAATAAGAACTACCTTTTGCTGAAATTATAGCTGCAAGTCTTTTTGGATATGTCTCTACCAGCTTTGCACGTCTAGAGAGCGACATTTTTGCCCATTCTTCCTTGGAAAATTGCTCAAGCTCAGATTGGATGGAGAGCGTCTGAACAGCAATTCAAGGCTTGCCACAGATTCTCAATTGGATTTAGGTTTGGACTTTGTGGACTTTGATTGGGCCATTCTAGCACATGAATATGCTTTGATCTAAACCATTCCATTGTAGCTCTGGCTGTATGTTTAGGGTCGTCCTGCTGGAAGGTGAACCTCCGTTCCAAACTCAAGTCTTTTGCAGACTCTAACAAGTTTTCTTCTAAGATTGCCCTGTACGGTATTTGACTCTATCCATCTTCCCATCATCTCTGACCAGCTTCCCTGTCCTGCTGAAGAAAATCTTCCCCACAACATGATGCTGCCACCACGTTTCACAGTGTGATGTGCAGTGTTAGTTTTGCGCCACACATAGCGTTTTGCTTTTGGGCCAAAAAGTAAAATTTTGGTGCCATCTAACCAGAGCACCTTCTTCCACATGTTTGCTGTGTCCCCCACATGGCTTCTCGCAAACTGCAGACGGGACTTCTTATGGCTTTCTTTCAACAATGGCCAGATTTGTGGAGTGCACGACTAATAGTTGTCCTGTGGACAGATTCTCCCACCGGAGCTGTGGATCTCTGTAGCTCCTCCAGAGTTACCATGGGCCTCTTGGCTGCTTCTCTGATTAGTGCTCTCCTTGCCCGGCCTGCCAGTTTAGGTGGATGGCCATGTCTTGGTAGGTTTGCAGTTGTGCCATACTCTTTCCATATTCAGTAGATGGGTTGAACAGTGCTCCGTGAGATGTTCAAAGTTTGGGATATTTGATAATAACCTAACCATGCATTAAACATCCACAACTTTATCCCTGACCTTTCTGGTGTGTTCCTTGGCCTTCATGATGCTGTTTGTTCACTAATGTTTATACGGAGATTAAATTACACACAGATGGACTCTATTTACTAACTAGGTGACTTCTGAAGGCAATTGGTTCCACAAGATTTTATTTAGGAGTATCAGAGTAAAGGGGGCTGAATACAAATGCACACTTTTTCAGATATTTATTTGTAAAAAAATTTTGAAAACCATTTATAATTTTCCTTCTACTTCACAATTGTGTGCCTCTTTGTGTTGGCCTATCACATAAAATCCCAATAAAATACATTTAAGTTTTTGGTTGTAACATGATAAAAATGTGGAAAAATTCAAGGGGTATGAATACTTTTTCAAGGCACTGTACCTGTGCTCAAATCTCAATAGCTTCTACATGTATATAATCTAGCATGTTTTAAAGGGGTGAGGCCACAGGTTAACACTAAAAATTATGGATGAACCCTCTGCACACTGCAACGCACCCTCTCTAGCAAACTTTGCAATAAGAAAAAAAATGATTTTTAGTTCACATACATTGCAATACAGGTTTAAGCTGGCCAACTGCATCAAAGTAATCCCTCTCTGGGCAGTCCTGCTCTGCTCTGTAGAATACAAGTGCTACATTGGATACAATGCCAATATGAGACAAAGAGACACAAGTTGTAGGAAAGCTACAAGTCTCAGGTCTGTTCACTAACCTGCAATACAATATAAGAAATGTATACCTGTGCTCATATTTTGCTGCCTGGATGAATATAGCAGCCCAAAATCCAAGGGGCACCTTTTAGGCTTTTAAGGAGCATAAATAATCCATCTGATGCATATGTTTTCCTGAATACCTATCGCATTTATCGAGGTCCTGAATTACCAGGACATGAGAAACACCACAAAATAACTCAATCTTTCAAAGTAGACTTTCTAATTTCTAAGTTTTTGGAAAATCCACAATATTTTTCTTGCACATAGCATGGGCATACTTATTTACACCCCAAAACACTCTCTTCTATTCCTCTTGAGTATGGGAATGGCACATACAGTTTGTGAGCGTTTTTTTCCAGCCTAGCAGTATAGAGGTGCTCAAAGTCATCTTACAAGGATTACATATAAGCTTTCAAGGGGCTTAAATTTGGTTTCCTGACAACCTATCACATGTTTGGAGGCCCTAGTGTGCCAGGACAGTAAAAACACACACAAAATTACCATGATTTTGGAAACAAACACTTGGTCTGCCCATACTTGTTTCGAATCTTGGCCAGTTTCTGTAGCACCAGCCGAGATTCGAACCATAAACATTTAGCTTTCATGCTGCTGAATGTGTCTCCAGTCCTGTGAAATTACCCCTAAATTTGGCTTGGAAACACTTCAGGGATTGTTGATCTCCTGCGGCTTTTGTTGGTTGTTCCTGCTGACCTCAACATCACTACTGCATCTTCATTGTAAAATTCACCATTGAGTAACCTGCAGACGATGAGATGGCTATGTTGCTTTAACTTTTGAACCTTTTCTGTTATCAAATCTTTGAACAGAATTGTCCACGGGTTTAAAGCTGTGACTGAGGAATGTAAAAATAAGATGTCCACAAGGATTTTTCCAGCATTATGTCCAATCAAAACTAGGCAAATCTTAACACTACATACTGTAGCTGTTCATCAGTAAACCATTCAAATTTTAGCAACAAATACAGACTTTCATTCTGTTCAGTTGCTGGTGACTATTGTTGACATCTCAGTATTTGATATTGTGGCCGAAGCTGGCCATAGATGATAGGGGACATTAATAAACTAGTTGTCTTGGTGTTGAAGTCCACTGCAACTCTCGCCAAAAATTTGTGTTTCTTTATCGTACATCACGGGACACAGAGCAGGATATTCATGACTGTGGGTTATAGGCCACCTGTAGGTGAATGGACACTTGTGACCAATCAGAGAGGAGGTCCTCCCCTATATATATATATATATATATATATATAAATAAAACCCCTCCTATACAGGAAGTACCTCAGTTTTCTTGCCAGTGTCTGTAAAGTGGATGGTCACTGAAAGTGTTGCTGTGCTCTTGGAACATACCTGAAAGCCCAGAACGGTTCCATTAGAGAATCGGTGACTTGAATCAGATCCATTTGAAAGGCTCTGAGCTAAAATGGATGGTACTAAAGCCTCGCTGGCTAAGGAGAAGATTCCTCAAGGTTTTGCCTGTAATGCAGCCTTATGTCACTGGACCCCGTGCAGATGGAACCCTGTGCAGCTTTAAATCTGACCAAGGCGCTTCCAGCATGGCGCTATACGGGTCCAAGGTAGTAGCCCCTCAGCATGCGGACTGAGTCCTTGAAGGTCGGTATGACAATGCCTGCCGTGATGGGTGAAGGTTGGTGCCAGATAGGTCAGGGACCTGCGGTGGGACTGGTAAAATAGTTCCTTTTCTTCTCTCTGTAAAGAGAAACAAACAAAGCTCTAAATTGGAGGGAAAAGGAGAGGTGTTGTGACTGTGAGTTTTTGCTAGGGGGAGTTTTCATTGTTGTTCCTGAGATGTGCTTGTTCTTTTTGTTTTTGGCCACTAGAGAAGTGTGACCGGAAACAGAAGTTGGACATATTTTGTTTATCTGGATGCCAGGACATACGTGGGTTGCTTCTGCTGCTGCTGCTGAGAAATCTCTTGTGGCCGGTCTACAGAGTAGGCTATTCAGTAGGGGCACGTACTCCCCTGAAGCAGAAGCGTGGACCAGTCAGTCAGGAGCCGCCCTAGGTGGCTCATAAGGCAGCATTTGCATTCAGTGTTTTTACTTCAGCACACTACTTGCATAGCTGTATCATTGTGATCTGTGTTACTAGTGGAGGTGCACAGGTTTGTGCTATCTGAAGTAATGTCTTCCAGAAAGCAGAGTGAGGGAGGTGCAGCAGGAAAGGGCACTAAGGTACCACCACCAGGTCCTGAGGAACCTAGCCAAATATCCGCCGTAATATCCTCTCCTGAAAGGCCAGAAGCGTCTGGGCAGTCTGAGCCGCTGCATCTATCTGGCATTGTGGCTACTACTGGGGCTTCTGCCTCAGCATATGTAACCAAGGATGATCTTGCTTCAGACTTAGTGGGTTTTAGAAGATAAGTTCGCCGGGATGATTGCATCAGTTTCCCAGGGGACTAAGAACCACCCCTTTCTCAGTTTCTCAGGGGACTAAGAACTCACTAGAACCACCAATCCTGGAGCAGGAATGAGTGGAGCCTAAGGATGAGGAAGAGCTGGAGCAAGGTCAGGCAGTAGGAAGAGTCCTAGCCTGAGGGAGAAGCAAGAGGTCTCTGCCTCCTATTCTGAGTGATTTTTAGTCCAATACCTCACTGATATGGTACGGTCTGGATTCAGGCTACCTCTGAGGTTACTTATTCTTCCCTGGGCTCTTTGATGCCTTTACAGAGTACTCAAGCCTACTGTTGCATCCTCTTCTCGAGCAAATTATGTATGCTGACTGGGATTACCGAGACAGGGTTTTTGTTCTATCAAAGAGGTTTTGTACGTTATGGAACAAAGGTTTAAGAAGTGGGGGTTGCCTGTAGTGGGTGCAGCTGTTTCATCCCTGAATAAATCTTTAACATGTCCTTTGGTTAATGTACATGTTTTCAAGGACCCAGCAGAAGCTGGAGTCTCTCCTTAAGGCCTCCTTCTCCCTGGCTGGTTCTCCCGCACAGCTAGCTGTGGGAGCTATTGGTATTTGCCAGAGTCATGCAACGGATTGGAAGACCATCGGTGCACGAGGAATGCTCGGCCGAGGATTTGGAGGATGTTCCGCGTGCTTTGTGTATTGTGGTTGATGCTCTTAAAGAATCAATTCAGCAAATTTCTCACTTGGCCCTCTTGTCAGTGCACATGCTCAAGGTTTTGTGGCTGAAGAGTTGGTCACCAGAACTGCCATGCAAAAAACTGTTGGCAGGTTTTCCCTTTCATGGGGAATGACTGTTGGGGAAGATTTGGACAAATATATCCAAAAGATTTCAGGGGATAAAAGTACTCTTCTACCCTCTAAGAGGAAATCCAAACGCCCTTCTTTTAAGGTGTCGGGCTTCGGTTGCTGGGCCCTCATCTACCGGGGCAGTCGTTTGTGGTCAGTGCAGTGCCACAGGTCCCAGCCTCCAGGGGTAGATCTCAGAATCAAAACGCAAGGAGGCTATGGGTGCAAAAGTAGTCTAAGACAGGTTGAAAGTCCGCCTCCTTGTGAAGGGCACCCCCACTTTTTTGAGTGAGGGGGAAGGCTTTTGAATTTTGTGAAGGCCAAGAGGTATCCTTCAATTTGCCTCTGTAGGAGGTTGCTGGGGAAGATGGTGCCCTTGTTCAAGGCTATTCCCTATGTTCAATTCCACTCCAGACTGCTGCAAAGGTACACTGTTTGGAACAGAAAGATTCCGGCCCTAGATTACTGCTCATCTCTGTCTCCTGAGGTGCAGCAGAGCCTGAATTGGTGGTTGATAACTCACAATTTGGAGAAGGGAAGATCCTTTCGGCCAGTGGTGTGGAAGTTGGTAACCACTGATGCAAGCCTTTCAGGTTGGGGGGGGGCGTTCTGAAGGAGGCCACAGTTCAGGGAACATGGCTTCCACGGGAAAGGGTTCTTCCCATAAATGTCCTGGAACTTCGAGAAGTGAGGCTGGCTCTGAGATATTGGACATCCAGGCTTCAGGGTTGACCTGTAAGGATTCCATCTGACAATGCCACAGCATTTGCATACATCAACTACCAGGGTGGTACCAGGAGTCAAGGTGCTCAGAAGGGAGGTAAACTACATTCTGACCTGTTCCAAGTTTGTTAGCAGTGTTCATTTCAGGTTTGGAAAATTGGCAGGTGGATTGGCAGGCCCGATTTTGTTTGTTTTCACGGAAATCTGTCAGCGATGAGGTTGCCCGGATGTAGATCTATTGGCATCCAGGTTCATCAACCAGATCTTTTTGTGTCTAGGGTAAGGGACCATCGCAGGCAGAGTAGACTCCTTAGTGATTCCTTGGAACCAGTTCTGACTGATTTATGCCTTTCCTCCGATCCAGCTGCTGCCCCATCTCTTATGCAGTATTCGGGAGGAGTCCATTCCTGTGATACTGATTGCTCTGGCCTGGCCCAGGAGGGCCTGCTACACTGACATAGTGAAGATGGCAGTAGATGAGCCATGAGCCCTGCCGTATCGGCCAGACCTGTTGTCTGAAGGTCCTCTATTGCACCAAGCTTTATGGTAACTAACTTTGACGACGTGGCTGTTGAAACCCAGATCCTGAAAGATAGGGAGGTGTCTGGTTCTGTCATCCCCATCATGTTGGGTACTAGAAAGGAAGTTTCTAGGAACATTTATTACAGAACCTGGAAGGTTTACATTGCATGGTTGTGAGGTTCACAAATGGCATCCACGAAAGTATGTGATTGGCACGATTCTGTTGATTCTTCAAACAGGGTTGCAGAAGAATTTAGCTGTTGGTACTATTAAGGGCCAGGTTTCAGCCTTAGCTGTTTTTTTTCCCAGAGGCCCATTACGTCTCATTCTTTGGTCCACAATGCATATGGCTCCTCCTGTTAGGTTACCTTTGTATCCTTGGGACCTGAACTTGTTTTTGGAGGTTTTGCAAAAGCCACCATTTGAACCTATTGGAGAGATTGCACTGGTCCTGTTGACTCATAAGGTGTTGTTTCTAGTGGCTATCACTACTGCCAGAAGGGTGTCGGAGCTGGCAACTCTATTTTGCAGAGAACCATTTCTGGTTTTACATCAGGATAAAGTGGTGTTGCGACCTCATCCGTGCTTTTTACCAAAGGTGGTTTCTGGTTTTCATCTCAATCAGGACATAGTTCTGCCTTCATTCTTTCCTAGGCCTCATTTAACAAGAGAAAGATCTCTGCATACCTTGGATGTGGTTTGTGCTGTAAGGGTCTTCTTGAAAGCGACAGCACAGGTCAGGAGGTCAGATGCTCTATTTGTGCTGCCAGAGGGACATAGGAAGGGGCAGTTGTCATCCAAGGCGACTGTTTGTTTCTCATTGGATACACCAATTAATCATTCAAAATATGGACAGCGCCACTGGAAACAATTTCAGGAAAAATTATATGGAAAGATATATTGGAAAGAGCAGCTACAGTTGCAAGAAAAAGTATGTGAACCCCTTGGGATTACGTGGAGTTTTGCATGAATTGGGCACAAAATGTGCTCTGAACGTCATCTAAGTCACAATAATAGAAGAACACAGTCTGCTGAACATAATACTACACAAACTTTAGATGTTGCCATGGTTTAATTGCACATAATATGTAAACATTCACAGTGCAGGGAGGAAAAAGTATGTGAGGCCCTAGCTTAATGACTTCTCCCAGAGCTAATTGGAGCCAGGAGTGAGCAAACCTTGACTCCAATCAGTGTGATGATATTGGATGTGTTGCTGACAGCTGTCCTGCCCTTAAAAAACACACACCTGTTTTTGGTTTACTGGTTTCAAGAAGCACTGTCTGATGTGAACCATGCCTCGCAAAAAAGAGCTCTCAGAAGACCTACGATCAAGAATTGTTGACTTGCATGAAGCTGGAAAGGGTTACAAAAGTACCCCCAAAAGCCTTGGTGTTCATGTATCCACGGTAATACAGACTGTCTACAAATGGAGAAAGTTTAGCACTGTTGCTACTCTCCCTAGGCGTGGTCGTCCTGTAAAAATCACTGCAAGAGCACAGCGCAGAATGCTGCATGAGGTAAAGAAGAATCCCAGAGTGCTAGCTAAAGACCTACAGAAATCTCCGGCACATGCTAACATTTTTGTTGACACATCTACAATAAGGAAAACATTAAACAAGAATGGAGTACATGGGAGGACACCACGGAGGAAGCCATTGCTGTCCAAAAAGAATATTGCAGCACGTTTGAAGTTTGCAAAAGAGCACCTGGATGTTCCACAGCACTACTGGCAAAATATACTGTGAACAGATGAAACCAAGATTGAGTTGTTTGGGAAGAACACACAACAGTATGTGTGGAGAAAAAAGGCACAGCACACCAACATCAAAGCCTCATCCCCACTGTAAAACATGGCGGAGGGAGCATCATGGTTTGGGGCTGCTTTGCTGCCTCAGGGCCTGGATGGATTGTTGTCATTGATGGGAAAATGAATTCCAGAGTTTATCAAGACATTTTGCAGGAAAACGTACGACCATCTGTCCGCCAACTGAAGCTCCGCAGAGGATGGGTGATGCAACAGGACAATGACCCAAAGCATACAAGTAATTCAACAAAACAATGGCTGCAACAGCACAGAATACGCCTTCTGGAGTGGCCCAGTCAGAGTCCTCACCTCAACCCGATTGAAATGCTGTGGCATGACCTTAAGAGAGCGATTCACACCAGACATCCCAAGAATATTGCTACACTGAAACAGTTTTGTGAAGAGGAGTGGTCCAAAATTACTCCAGATCGTTGTGCAGGTCTGATCTGCAACTACAGGAAACGTTTTGTTGAGGTTATTGCTGCCAAAGGATGGTCAACCAGTTATTAAGTCCAAAGGTTCACATACTTTTTCCTCCCTGCACTGTGAATGTTTACATGTTATGTGCAATTAAACCATGGCAACATCTAATGTTTGTGTTGTATTATGTTCAGCAGGCTGTGTTCTTCTATTGTTGTGATTTAGATGATGTTCAGAGCACATTTTATGCCCAATTCATGCAAAACTCCACGTAATCCCAAGGGGTTCACATACTTTTTCTTGCAACTGTATCTCATCCTTGAGGACAAGGTGCAATATAAAACAATTAATCAATCAAGACAGCGCTCCTCAATCATACTATACCTCTCGATATATGAACCAAACACATATGTATCAATATACAATTGAATAGAATAGTGCACTGAATAATACTATGCAAAACAATACCATGCAAAAGAACGTGACTACTAAGCTCTGTGAATACACAAATCAATGTCCAAAGAAAATGTCCATAAAAATAATAGTGTTCATAAAAATAATAATCAAAATGGGATCATAAAGAAAGAGGAATCCACATAGCGTAAAACCATCCAGGTATTGTTTTGTGCACTATTCTATTCAATTATATTGCACTAATACATATGTGTTTGATTCACATATTAGGAGGTATATTATGATTGAGGAGTGCTGTCTTGATTGATTAATTGATCATTCAAGTGTATGGTTTAAAAGGTAAAGTGTCACTCTTTCGGTTGAAGGCACACTCCACCAGGAGTGTGGGGGCATCTTGAGCAATCCGCCATCGGGCATCAGTGGCTCAGGTTTGCAAGGCCGCTACATGGTCTTTGGTTCACACATTCACAAGATTCTACCAGGTGGATGTCAGAGCTGCAGAGGATTCTGCCTTTTGGCCGTAGTGTTTTACGGACCGCTGAGTAAGTTCTGAGGGACTATTGACGGTGGCTGTTATGGTGTCACTCTCCCCTTACATTACATATTGCTGTGGGACATCCCACATGTCATGAATAGCCCGCTCTGTGTCCTGTGATGTACGATAAAGAAAATTGGATTTTTTTCTACATACTTACCTGTAAAATCTATTTCTTGAAGTACATCATGGGGACACAGAGGTCCCACCCCCCTTTCTGGAATGTCATTGCGTGCTACAAAAACTGAGGTGCTTCCTGTATAGGAGTGGTTATATAGGGAAGGCCCTCCACTCTGATTGGTCGGCCAGTGTCTGTTCACCTATAGGTGGCCTATAACCCACATAATCATGAATAGCCTGCTCTGTGTCCTGTGATGTACTCCAAGAAATGGATTTTACAGGTAAGTATGTAGAAAAAATCCATTTTTTTTTTTTTTTGCACAGTTATTCTCCATAGTAAAGAAAGGCAACAAGCCAAACACAAAAAGAATTGCAATGAGTTGGGAGATCTGCCTGTGCAATAATGGCCTTCTTTTGCCTGAGGCTGTTATTATTCCTTCACAGCTCAATTTATTGCAAGAAATGCTCAAATTTTGAAAGCAGCATTTGCTTTCTATTTTTTGTTTTCTTAATGTAGAATTTTGAAATGCCCTCACTTACTTTTATTTTTCTTTTCCTATTTAATTTTCAACATATACAGATACAGGCTGTTACATATTGTGCTTACTCTGTAGACATTACAATATATTTGTGTATATAAAATGGCAGATAATTAGTTATAGTTAAGACAGTGATGTATAAAAATATATTTATAGTGACTAACCTTAGTGCTTCTTTGGCAGATGGCAGCAATGGTTCATATAGCGTCAAACCCCTGTCTGGGACATCTAACTTCAAGTTTGGGGTCCTAGCAAAGATTGTCAACTATATGAAGGTAATGTTTTTGGAATGGACTTTTTAATGCATTTTAACACTATGTATTTTGTTTTAACATAACTTTCTGACAGGCAACCATATGTGTCTGTGTTTATTTACAGCTTTAGCAAAATAATTGCTTTCATTTTTGTACATTGTACAGTGTTTCTGGTTCACACCAAAATGTAGTGTGGGAAAGGCTTGTTCCTTGTGCATTTCCAGCTCCACTTTCAAAATGCACTTCCTTTGTGATCTACTGCAGGTGCGAATTCGAACGGCAACCCAAATACAGATCAGAAACAGTGGATTTGCGGGTACCAGATCGTATAATACCGCAGTACCATGCAATTTGGTGCGGTGCGTTTTTCAAAAATAGTATATGCACTACTTTTTGTGCATTCTGGTGTAATTTGCAGACCAATTGAAACCTCCATCACGTTATTATTGCAGACTATGTTCCCATTGGTTAAATCCTCATTGATAGAGAATCCAAATTTTGACTTGTCACCTGAGCAGGAAGATAGGAGAAATCATGTAATGGAGACACTTGTTCCAGTGATGGTTGTCTAAGAATGTAATTCCTTATTTTGTGTTTTTGTTTCTTGCTTCACATTGTGTTTTAAGTGATTATAAAACAACCCATACAGTTTAAACTAGAAATGAAAGGCAAAACATTTGTGTATAGATATTAAAAAAAAAACATTCCCTGCATAAGTAGCTGGGTGAGGAGAAGCAGCAGCACACTGAACTTCACAGTGGAAGGCTGTGCGGGGGAGAGGAGCATAGCTTGAGAACTGACCACACTGTGCTCTCCTGCCTAAAGTAGTCCATTTTTATTAGGTAAGCAGAGTGACTGGCAGGAACATCGGGGATTTCACACAAAAGTAATACAAATAGAACAAGATACTTTTTCATACGTTCATTTCATGTAAATGCTACAGCAGGCACACATCAGGAGTAGAGTTAAGTTTGATGTTCGAGTCAAACGTAAGTTTGATAAAGGACTTGTCAAAGACTGCCTTCTGTAATTTTTTTACACTACAATATTTTGTGTGGGTGAATGAGTAGCGGTACCATGTACTCCATACTCAATCACATGGGGGGTGGCAGGATCTGGGGGCTCCTTTGTTAAAGGGGGCTTCCAGATTCCAATAAGACCCCTCCCCCCAGACTCCCACGACCACTAGCCACTGTTGTGGGGAAGAGGCCCTTGTCCCCATCAACATGCCCCTTCCCCCCAAAATCCTTCCTGACCTGTATGGATTTTGGGGGTACCCCCATGCCCTTTAAATTGAAAAACAAATGGTGTGGGAACCCCGCGTCGTTTTTCTGTTATTTTTTTTTATTGCCAGCAATTCTTTTTACATTCAGCTGTTAGCGTGGAATCCCGCTGACAGCTGAAATGTTAAACAATGTTTTCACTACTAAAATACCGCATGACTTAATAATATAACTCATGCGGTGTTTTAGTAGCTGTGCAGTATCTTACCGCATACTCGGATTGCGGTAAGATGCCGCTTAGTGAATTGTCCCAGTTCGAAGTGCACCGTCGAACTTTCATTCGGTTCAAATGTTCGACCGGGTATTCGGCCCATCACTAATCAGGAGTATGAAATGTTGGTTTTATATATTCTTTAGGGGGACTGGAAATGAAAAGAAATCTTCCCAATAGGACACAGGTGGTAATAAAGTGATGAGTTTTAACACTTTCTTACTTATCCAAAATGAAAAAAAGTTTGCGTTTAAATATACAGGTGAAACTCAAAAAATTAGAATATCGTGCAAAAGTTCATTTATTTCAGTAATGCAACCTAAAAGGTTAAACTAATATATGAGATAGACTCATTACATGCAAAGCAAGATAGTTCAAGCTGTGATTTGTCATAATTGTGATGATTATGGTTTACAGCTCATGAAAACCCCAAATCCACAATCTCAGAAAATTAGAATATTGTGAAAAGGTGCCATATAAGTTGGATGTTACCAAAGTGCTGTATCAAAGCACATTAATAGAAAGTTATGTGGAAGGGAAAAGTGTGGAAGAAAAAGGTGCACAAGCAGCAGGGATGACCGCAGCCTGGAGAGGATTGTCAGGAAAAGGCCATTCAAAAGTGTTGGGGACTTTCACAAGGAGTGGACTGAGGCTGGAGTCAGTGCATCAAGAGCCACCACACACAGACGGATCCTGGACATGGGCTTCAAATGTCGTATTCCTCTTGTCAAGCCGCTCCTGAACAACAAACAACGTCAGAAGCGTCTTACCTGGGCTAAAGAAAAACAGACCTGGTCTGCTGCTCAGTGGTCTAAAGTCCTCTTTTCTGATGAGAGCAACTTTTGCATCTCATTTGGAAACCAAGGACCCAGAGTATGGAGGAAGAATGGAGAGGCACACACTGCAAGATGCTTGAAGTCCAGTGTGAAGTTTCCACAGTCTGTGTTGATTTGGGGAGCCATGTCTGCACGATATTCTAATTTTTTCGAGTTTCACCTGTACTTACTGTATATAGCTCTGTACCGACTAGTTATCTGGTGTCTGAATTACAGGAACAAAAACTGTGGGGGAAAAGTTTAAAAAATATTGGTGCCATATACCAAGCATAAACAGATTGCTACTCAACAAAGATAGATGGAAATGTATCAGGATACCAAAATGCAACCTCTAAAATATCTATTCAGTTTGAGAACCACTTGTATTCAAGGCCAGTAAGCAAAGATGCAAAGCCTGCTGTAGGGAGGACAAAACCTGGACCCCTGAAAAATATGGAAAAAATATGGCCTGATAAGTTTTATCTTTCACCAGATTTTTCACTTTGGAATAGCTTACATTTTGACTACACAAAGAGATACTTCAAACTCTATTGTTACCTATTTAAATATGGTTGTGTATCCTTAAAGGAATGGGTGTGTATCCTTCAAGTGATCTTGGGGAATTATAGGGTCTGATGACTACTCTGCATTGTTGGTCAAGAAATTTTACTGAAGCAGCTGCAAACACGGTTTTCTGAAGATGGCGTTCCCTTATTGCAGTGTGATAAAGCCCTGATATACACTTCTAAACAAATTCAAAAGTGCTTTAATGGCTTCTAGGATAAGATTAAATTTTTTCCATGGCCTCCACAGTCACCATATTTAAATATGACTAAAGCTTTATGCAAAGTGGCACCTTTACAAAACTTGCTTGATGTTTTTACATGTGGGATGTAATAATTTTTTTTTTTTTTTTAGAGTTTTTTTTAGAGTTTTTTTTCTTAGGCCTCATTCACACTGACATTCCTGTGTTTAGCTTTTCTAAATGCTGGAGATGTGATCTGGGAAGTAGAAGAAACTTATAATGTCTCCCAGATCTCATTTTTTTCCCTGTGTTTTAGATGTTCCTGCTTCTACCCATGTTTAGAGCTTCAAATGGAATCCTGGATACACGGAATTCTATTTTCTCTAAGCACAGCTAAACTGACTGCACCTGAAAACAGATAAACATTTTGGGGTTATTTACTAAAACTGGGAAGTGCAAAATCTGGTGCATCTGTGCATGGTAGCCCATCAGTTTCTAATTTCATCATGTTCAGTTAAGTTTTGACAAAAAGAAACCTGAAAGCTAATTTCTCTGCAGAGCTGCACCAGATTTTGCACTCTCCAGTTTTAGTAAATCAACCCCACAGTGTCAATGGCATCATTGAAGAATCGTTGTGCCATTCACATGAAGGTGACATTAGTGCACACCGCTTCCTGACATGGGAAACAGGCACTTCTAGCTAACTCAATGGACTGTGACAGTGATTCGACAGCTTGCTGCAAACATAGCTGCAACCAATGAGATGCTTGCTCAGATAAGCTCTGAGTGTTACTTCAGGGTACCCACCTTCTGCTTCCATTACTGTTTTACCTTTTTTTTTTTTTTTTTTTTCACGTCACCTGCTACACATGTCCATAGAGTTGCCTGGAAGTCCCTTAATGTTTACTGGTAGTTGGATCACGGAAAGCCTTCATCCATAGTACCTTATTGCTGCATGTCAGTAGAGGTGGATCTGTCACCACTGGTGAGCTGTGTGGTTTATCTGCTTACTGATGTATCACACAGCTGACTGATCATACAGCTTCCGTTGTGGTACCAGCAGACCCTTCTTGCTTTTGTGAATGACGAATGACTGTGTTTGTCTCTAGCATGTGCCTACTGCCAGTGACTAGCACAATTACACCTGATTAAATTTACATCTCTTTGTGAACAGCATGCTCAGGCAGCAATGATGGGGGAAAGAGAGGAGTTGTAAGCTGTCCAACCACAAGATGAATTTTTATTTCTTATTTAGGTGTGAATGCTTAGCAGGAGCATGCTGGAGTGGAGACAAACTCCATTGTTCACAAAAGCAGGGGGAGGGGTCAGCTGGTATCAAATGCAAACACTCACAATAGCGATGGATCTGTCAGCACTGGCGGGGCTGCAACCACAGAAGGATTTGGAACAAGACCATGTGCTTTGTAGCAATAGTTCGTACATATATATATATATATATATATACTATTATATTGACACAAGTCAAAAGTATTCGGACACCCCTCCAAATAATTGGATTCAAGTGTTCCAATCACCTCCATGGCCACAAGTTATAAGATCAAGCACCTAGGCATGCAGACTGCTTCTACAAACATTTTGTGAAAGAATGGGTCGTTCTCAGGAGCGCAGTGAATTCAAGCGTGGTAACATGATAGGTTGCCACCTGTGCAGTAAGTTTATCCATGAAATTTCCTTGCTACTAAATATTCCACAGTCAACTGTTAGTGGTATTATAACAAAGTGGAGGCAACTGGGAACAACAGCAACCCAGCCACGATGTGGTAGGCCACATAAAATGACAGAGCAGAGTCAGCGCATGCTGAAGTGAGCAGTGCGCAGAAGTCAACTGTCTGCAGAGTCAGTACCTAAAGACCTCCAAACTTTGTGTGGCTGTCAGATTAGCACAACTGTGCGTAGAGAGCTTCATGGAATGGGTTTCCATGGGCGAACAGCTGCATCCAAGCTTTGCATCACCAAGTGCAATGCAAAACGTCAGATGTAGTGGTGTAAAGCACACTGCCACTGAACTCTGGAACAGTGGAGACATGTTCTCTGGAGTGATGAATCACGCTTCTCTGATTGGCAATCCAATAGATGTGTCTGGGTTTGGCAGATGCCATTAGAGCTATACCTGCTTGACTGCATTGTGCCAAGTGTAAAGATTGGTGGAGGGGAATTATGGTGTGGGGTTGTTTTTCAGAGGTTGGGCTTGGCCCCTTAGTTCCAGTGACTAGAACTTATAAGGCATCAGCATACCAAGACATTTTGGACAATTTCATGCTCCCAACTTTGTGGGAACAGTTTGGGAATGGCCCCTTCCTGTTCCAACATGACTGCGCACCAGTGCACAAAGCAAGGTCCATAAACACATGGATGAGTGAGTTTGGGATGGAGGAGCTTGACTGGCCTGCATAGAGTCCTTACCTCAACCCGACAGAACACCTTTGGGATGAATTAGAGTGGAGACTGTGAGCCAGGCCTTCTTGTCTGACATCAGTGCCTTATCTCACAAATGCACTTCTGGAAGAATGGTCAAACATTTCCATAGACACTCCTAAACCTTGTGTACAGCCTTCCCAGAAGAGTTGAAGCTGTTAGAGGGCGGGCCAGCTCAATATTGAACCCTACGGACTAAGACTGTGATGTTATTAATGCTCATGTGCGTGTAAAGGCAGGCATCCCAATACTTTTGGCAATAATAGCGTGTGTGTGTATATTCACACGCACTTTTTTTTTGGGGGGGGGGGGGTATATGATGGTAAAGATTTAAATGTTCACATAAAAATACTACAGAACATTTGATTTGATAAATTATCTGTTTGGAATAAAACAAATGAAAGTGTCACGCTGCTAGCATAAAATTATAGATAATGTTTCAAATGCCCATTACTGCATGATGTGATTGATATGTAATTTATTATTCACATGTAACTGCAGGGTCCTAATGGTAAGCTCTCTCAGTGCATGCTTAACTGTGACTGGGAGTCACCAGTTCCTAGATGCCCAATCCAAATTGAATTGCATCTATCTGCTTCAGTTAACTAGAAGTAGAAGTCCTTTGACTGATTTTCCAATTTAAAAAATCTATACATTGTTTTTAAAACACATATATCCCACATACACTGCTCAAAAAAAATTAAAGGAACACTTTTTAATTATAGTATAGCATCAAGTCAATTAAACTCCTGAGATATTGATCTGGTCATTTAAGTAGCAGAGGGGGTTGGTAATCAGTTTCATCTGCTTTGGTGTTAATTAAAAAAAGTGCATTAGATGTGCAACAATGAGAACCCCCAAAACCAAAATGGTTTTACAGGTGGATGCCACTGACATTTTTTTGCTATTCATCTTTTCTGACTGGTTTTCACTAGTTTTGCATTTGCCTAAGGTCAGCGTCACTACTGGTAGCATGAGGCGATACCTGGACCCTACAGAGGTTTCACAGGCAGTCCAACTCCTCCAGGATGGCACATCAATACGTGCCATTGCCAGAAGGTTTTCTGTGTCTCCCAGCACAGTCTCAAGAGCATGGAGGAGATTCCAGGAGACAGTTACTCTAGGAGAGCTGTACAGTGCCGTAGAAGGTTCTTAATCCATCAGCAGGACTGGTATCTGCTTCTTTGTGCAAGTAGGAACAGGATGAGCACTGCCAATGTCCTACAAAATGACCTCCAGCAGGCCACTGCTGTGAATGTCTCTGACCAAACAATCAGAAACTGACTTTATGAGGGTGGCCTGAGAGCTCGAAGTCCTCTAGTGGGTCCTGTGCTCACTGCCTGGCACCATAGAGCACGATTGGCATTTGCCATTGAACACCAAAATTGGCAGGTCTGCCACTGGTGCCCTGTGCTTTTCACAGATGAGAGCGGGTTCACCCTGAGCACATGTGATAGACGTGAAAAGGTCTGGAGAAGCCATGGAGAATGTTCTGCTCCTGTAACATCGTTCAGCATGACCATTTTGGTGGTGGGCCAGTGATGGTCTGGGAAGACATATCCATGAAGGGACACACAGACCTCTACAGGCTGGACAATGGCACCCTGACTGCCATTAGGTATCAGTATGAAAACCTTAGACCCATTGTCAGATCCTATGCTGGTGCAGTAGGTCCTGGCTTCCTCGTGGTGCACAATGCCCGGCCTCATATGGCAAGAGTATGCTGGCAGTTCCTGGAGGATGAAGTAATTGATGCCATTGAATGGACCCCACGCTTGCCTGACCTGAATCCAATAGAATAGAACACCTCTGGGATATCATGTTTTGGTCCATCCGATGCCGCCAGGTTGCACCTCAGACTGTCCAGGAGCTCAGTGATGCCCTAGTCTAAATCTGGGAGGAAATACCCCAGGATACCATCCATCGTCTGATTATGAGCATGCCCCGACCTTGTCAGGCATACATACAAGCACGTGGGGCTCTTACAAACTACTGAGTACCATTTTGAATTGCTGCAGTGAAATTGCAGCAAAACGGACTATCCTGCTGCATCATTTTTTCACTTTGATTTTTGGGGTGTCTTTGAATTCAGTCCTCTGTAGATTGATAATTTTCGTTTCCATCAAAGGATGGGGCATCCTTACGTTCCTAACACAATACTCAGTCCATATCAGTATAGATATCCAGCATGATATTTTTCCCCATTGAGATCTGATGTGTTTTCAAAGTGTTCCATTAATTTTTTTTGTCCAGTGTATAAAGACACCATCACCTTGCCCATTCAGGGCAAAATGAGTGTTTCTTAAAAGGGCATCCCTTAGCCTCCTTATACTTGTACTTATACCTGTGCTCCTTTACAGCCTCCCCATTGGCCACTTCAGGGTATGTAGGAGCATGTGATCTCAGTGTCGGCTACTAAGCACCAGGGAGCTGCAAGGTGTGCAGGTAAGAGAAGTATATAGGTAGTAATGGATGACCTTTCCAGAGACACTGCAGGACAAGGTGACATCGTCTGTTTAAGGATATATTAAATTGAAAAAAAAAATGCAATGCGTGCCATACTTCGTTAAACACTAATGCTTAACCATAAAGGTAGGTGCACTACATGTATATAGAATAATAGAAAATTGTGAAAAAGACACCAGTAGAGCTAATAGAAACAAAAAATAGGTATAAATCAGTTTATTATGAAAATAAAAACATAGAAATATAGGCAAAGCACCATACAACACAATACACAAACCTATCCTACAAACCATAAAATACCCATCTTAGAGATGATTCCCCCAAGTGGTGCACAAAACGAGGACACCTGCAATCAATATATCGAGGGGTTAAAGCCAAAAAGTGCAACAGTGGGCACAGTGCATAATAGCAGGGTTACTAAAGGAAAGGGAACCACCAATGGAATTGATATTTAAACAAAATCAGGTAATGGTCGCTACAGTGCCCTGCAGCAGTAGCTAAAGCACACAAGATTAAAGCAATGTACAGGTGAAACTCGAAAACTTAGAATATCGTGCAAAAGTTCATTTATTTCAGTAATGCAACTTAAAAGGTGAAACTAACATATGAGATAGACTCATTACATGCAAAGCAAGATAGTTCAAGCCGTGATTTGTCATAATTGTGATGATTATGGCTTACAGCTCATGAAAACCCCAAATCCACAATCTCAGAAAATTAGAATATTACATGCAATCAATAAAACAAGGATTGTACATAGAACAATATCGGACCTCTGAAAAGTATAAGCATGCATATGTACTCAGTACTTGGTTTGGGCCCCTTTTGTAGCAATTACTGCCTCAATGCGGCGTGGCATGGAAGCTACAAGCCTGTGGCACTGCTGAGGTGTTATGGAAGACCAGGATGCTTCAATAGTGGCCTCCAGCTCTTCTGCATTTTTCGGTCTCATGTCTCTCATCTTTCTCTTGTCAATGCCAAGAGATTCTCTATGGGGTTTAGGTCAGGCGAGTTTGCTGGCCAATCAAGCACAGTAATCCCACGGTCATTGAACCAGGTTTTGATGCTTTTGGCAGTGTGGGCAGGTGCCAAGTCCTGCTAGAAAATGAAGTCAGCATCCCCATAAAGCTCGTCTGCGGAAGGAAGCATGAAGTGCTCCAAAATCTCCTGGTAGATGGCTGTGTTGACCCTGGACTTAATGAAGCACAGTGGACCAACACCAGCAGATGACATGGCTCCCCAAATCAACACAGACCATTTAAAGGCTCAGGAACCCTTTGCAGGTGTTATGGCTTAATTAGCTGATTAGAGTGGGACACTTTGAGCCTAGAATATTGCACCTTTTCACAATATTCTAATTTTCTGAGATTGTGGATTTGGGGTTTTCATGAGCTGTAAGCCATAATCATCACAATTATGACAAATCACAGCTTGAACTATCTTGCTTTGCATGTACTGAGTCTATCTCCTATATTAGTTTCACCTTTAAGTTGCATTACTGAAATAAATGAACTTTTGCACAATATTCAAATTTTTCGAGTTTCACCTGTATATCAGCCCCAGTCAGGAGTGAATGGCAAAGCAAGAAGCAAAAGTCATTCACTGTTATAGCAGCATATAAAAAAAAAAAAGTAACTGAGATAAAATAGTGCTTGCCAGCAGAAAGATTTATGAAGATGGTACTAATTTGCTCTATATAATTGTAGTGCTGGGACATCTGCTGGTAAGCTTATTGGTTTCTTCAATGCAGATCAGAAAACCAGGCTTTGTTGGTAGTGCTAATGGATGGTATGCTCTCAATACAGTCCCAGCAATGCAGCCAGCTAAACGCGCTGTATTATCCAATGTTGTTAGCTGTTATTAGCATTTTTTTTCTGCTCCTAGAAGCTAAATAGTGTTATCTTATGTGTTCATGCACACTACTTTAGGCTATTTTGAGCTTCAGTGTCTAGGAGCGTTTTGTAGAGTTTTTTGGGAGCGTTTTTCCAGCATAAAAAAAAATGTTAAACACTTCTAACAGCTTTTTTTTCTATATGTACTGTAAAAACACTAATAAAATGCTAATGTTCCTAAATGCTACTAAAAAAACGCTATTACCAGTGTTTTTTTTTATCCAGCATTTTTGAACTATTGTGCAACAAGTCTAAAAGTCAATGGGAATACAAAAGCGGCTTGAAACATGTTAATGCAACTTAGCAAGTCAACTGCAAATCAAATTCACCTGCAAGTGAACTTTGAATGATCTCAGAAACGTCTCAAATGGATTTTGTATCCAAGTGAATTGTACCAGAAACAGGCTGCCATCAACACAAACCCCTACACACTGCCTTATTTAATCCCAGCTGGCTTTAGTGTGAAACCCTCCAACATTCCAACATGTATCAGCCTTCTATTCTGAGAGGAAAGGAGATTGTCTAAGGAACTTCACAACCGTATGCTTGCCACATTTACAGTATTCGTGTTTCTTAAACATTGCTTCTATACAACTCTTTTAGGTGTTCTGTAGTGTCTGAGGCCCAGAAGTTGTTCAACTACTAAAAATGAGCACATGGCCCATATACCATTACTGCCAGCATCCAGTTGGGTTGTTTTTTTTTTCTTTCTCCCAAACAGTACTGTTAGGACCTTGAGAAAGGTGGCACACCCTGAAAAGCTTGTTCTGAAAGTTTGGATGTTCAAAATTTTTTTTATTACAAACAGTACTCATTTGTTCTTGTTGCAATTGCTCTAAAACCGCTACAATCACCTCAAGCATGTTTTCTCCTAAAAATCATCTGATGCATATGCAAGCATTACACCATTGCACCATGTTTCCGATCTTGGTGACACTTTGGAATTGGTAGGACACACAAAAGTAAGAATATATTCCCATAAATAAATTCTACGCCCGTATTTGTCCTAATATTAGTGAGGGAGAGCACCATACCTGGTATGTCTCACACTAATATAGCAAATTCATCTGTATAGTTCTTCTCATACCAAGCTTGTCCAAATTCCTTTTTTGTGTCAACAACTTACCTATTGGTCCCACCTTTTCCTGACCTAACAACGTTACATACCTTTGATATTATCCAGCACTTCAGGAATTGAAACTGCAGTGATGCACACATTGTGCTATTGAAACATATTAAACATATAGAGGTTGATTTACTAAAGGCAAATAGACTGTGCAGTTTGCAAAGTACAGTTGCATTCTGCAAGATCAGTTGCTCCAGAGCTTACTAAATGAGCAGGGGCTCTGCTGACTCCCATCATCCAATCATGTGCAAGCAAAACATTTTTTTCTTTTATTGTTTTGTTCCTTGCATGTGATTGGGTATTTGTTGTAAAGTGAAGCTTTACCTCATTTACTAAACTCTGGAGCAACAGCACTTTGCAAAGTGCACAGTCTATTTGCCTTTAGTAAATCTACCCCTTTGTTTACTATTTGTATCCTGTGCCCAACAAGATGATCGTGCCAAAGAGCATGCTGAAGTTAATGAATATATACCATTTTCAGATTCTTTTACTTGCAATCATGGAAACAGCCCACTTTATCTGAGGTTATTTTTCTGCTTTGTAATTGGCTCATTGCTTTTCCCTAACCTCGAGGTCCAATACATGCAGCCTATTGCATTTTCTGTTTGGTAAGGTTCTTGCACAGTGTTTTAGGTCTAAAGAGTTGCCAGGTACAATGTATTAGAACACTCAGACTTTGATTTTAGTAAAGGCCAAACCTCCAACGAAGCACTAATTTTGTTGCCAGAGTTATACTTTAACTTTTCAGATGCATCTTGCCCCTTTAAAGTATATGCAAAAATATATACCTCACTATATTGAATGCAATATGACTTTTATTATTATTATGTGGTCACTGGCTGTCAAGAGACTCCCTTGCTTGATCTTCTGTTGCACAGCATTTTAACGGTCATGGGGAATAAAATATACAGTTCTTTATGTAGATATAATAAGCACCATTTCCATAGTCTCAAGGGCCATTTAAGCATTACCTAATAATGTGATTACCTCATTTTAGTTACTCGTTCAACCAAGTAATCTGAACATGTGGAAGTAATCCCTGAAAGCCTGCCAAATGCTGACACCATGTTACCTCGTATCGCTTATTATATTACTAACTTCTTTCACCCATTCTGTTATAGGAGAGAACCCAGGAGACATTCCTGCTTAATTGACAACAGTAGACTGAATCACCACATTATACTGATAGAGTAGACTAGTCAGTGACATCGTCTTACAACTGATTTTTATTTTGTGTCTCTTGATTCTGTTGGCTATGACTGGAAAACCAGAGCAATCTTTGGGGCTGATTGACACCTCTTTGTTCCACTTGTATATGACAAGGTAGTCAATCTGATGTTTATTCGCCCTTATAATCCAATTTAGAAATAAAGGATAACTTGAGTCTGTTTGGTTTGTGTGAATTAACAGACATTTCTTTTCTCTGATTTGTCAGTAGCTATATATTTTCTTAAGTCCATTGCTTCTTCTTGCTAGTTGCCTTTTCTAGTGATAACTTTCTGTGTCTTTTTTTTTTTTTTTCTGTCCCCTGCCTACGTACATGCAACATTAAGGCAGGCTTCAGAGTTCCTGGTTTTTAGTAAATAAAGAACTCCTAAAAGATCTGCAAATGGTCAGTATCGCTCAGTGTTTACTTCTCTGAGCTGTACTGGACTGTTTAAGGTGCTATGCGATAAGTGGTAATTTGAGCACCTATATCAACCAATAATATTTTTTATTGCACTGACATACAGTAAGTAAAGTGAATTGAGATTGGTTGCCATTGCTTATTATACTTTGTAGAATCTGTAGGTGCAGTGGCAGTGTTTAAAAGGTACATTCTGGATTAAGAGAATGAGATTTATTAGGTGACTATTCCAGGGATGTCTTGGTGGTCACTGTCTGATAAGACCCTGAATATATGACCACATCAGCTTTCACAGGGCTACACTGGTAGCATTCAGGTCCAGGTCAGCAACTGGTAATATAAGGATTATGGTCACAGCTTGAAAACAAGTACCTTCAAAAACCTTTTGGCAGCTATAGCGTTTATATTCTCCTACCATTACAGAACACAGACATCCTTTTATTCCCCAGGATGCATCATCTCATTCCTTTGAAGATGTGCCTCTTTTTATTTGCTACCCCCCAGAATATAGTGTACAGGGTATACATAATCATTCACTTACTTAGTGTTTTAATGTGGCAATTGTGTTTGTGGTGTTTGTTGCACATACAGTGCCTTGAAAAAAGTATTCATACCCCTTGAAATTTTCCAAATTTTTTTCATGTTACAACCAAAAACGTAAATGTATTTTATTGGGATTTTATGTGATAGACCAACACAAAGTAGCACTTAATTGTGAAGCGGAAGGAAAATTATAAATGATTTTAACATTTTTTTTTTTGCAAATAAATATTTGAAAAGTGTGGCGTTCATTTATATTCAGCCCCCTTTACTCTGAAACCCAAACTAACTAAAATCTAGTGGAACCAATTGCCTTCAGAAGTCACCTAATTAGTAAATAGAGTCCACCTGTGTGAAATTTAATCTCCGTATAATACAGCTGTTCTGTGAAGCCCTCAAAGGTTCGTTAGAAAACATTAGTGAATAAACAATATCATGAAGGCCAAGGAACACAAAAAAGGTCAGGGATAAAGTTGTAGAGAAGTTTATAGAAGAGTTAGGTTATAAAAAAATATCCCAAGCTTTGAACATCTGACAGCACTGTTCAATCCATCATCCGAAAATGGAAAGAGTATGGCACAACTGCAAACCTACCAAGACAAGGCTGTCCACCTAAACTGACAGGCCGGGCAAAGAGAGCATTACTCAGAGAAGCAGCCAAAAGGCCGATGGTAACTCTGGAGGAGCTACAGAGATCCACAGCGCAGGTGGGAGAATCTGTCCACAGGACATCTTAGTCGTGCATTCCATAAATCTGGCCTTTATGGAAAAGTAAAGCCATTGTTGAAAGAAAACCGTAAGAAGACCTGTTTGCAGTTTACGAGAAGCCCTGTGGGGGACACAGCAAACATGTGGAAGAAGGTGCTCTGGTCACATGAGATCAAAATTTTAACTTTTTAGCCTAAACGCAAAATGCTATGTGTGGCGCTAAACTAACCCTGCACACCACCAAGAACACACCATCCTCACTGTGAAATATGGTGGTGGCAGCATCATGTTGTGGGGAAGCTTTTCTTCAGCAGCGACAGGGAAGCTGGTCAGAATTGATGGGAAGATGGATGGAGCCAAATACAGGGCAGTCCTAGAGGAAAACCTGTTAGTCTGCAAAAGACTTGAGACTGGGGCAGAGGTTCACCTTCCAGCAGGACAATGACCCTAAACATACAGCCAGAGCTACATGGGAATGGTTTAGTTCAAATCATATTCATGTGTTAGAATAGGAAGACTTGAAAATTACTGTTCACAGACGCTCTCCATCCAATCTGACAGAGCTTGAGCTATTTTGCAAAAAAGAATGGGCAAAAATGTCACTCTCTAGATGTGCAAAGCTGGTAGAGACATCCCCAAAAAGACTTGCAGCTGTAATTGCAGCGAAAGGTGATTCTACAAAGTATTGACTCGGGGGGCTGAATACAAATACATGCCACAATTTTCACATATTTATTTGTAAAAAATGTTGAAAGCCATTTATCATTTTCCTTCCACTTCACAATTATGTGCCACTTTGTGTTGGTCTGTCACATAAAATACCAATAAAATTTACGTTTATGGTTGTAACATGACAAAATGTGGAAGATTTCATGGGGTATGAATACTTTTTCAAGGCACTGTATGAGAACACATAATACAATAGTAAAGAGGAAATTGCAGTTGCTTTATGGTGCTTGTAACATGTAAAATCCTAGCTTGGCAGAGACTATAATGTTCAACTTTTTTTTTGGGGGGGGGGGGAATGGGAGGCAACTGCAGCAATTCCATAACACATTAAACCCAGCTTTCACAACATGCCATTGAAGCTGCTGTTGACACATATGCAAAATATTGATTGCGATTGTATTGCAAGAACTTGACTGCTTATCTTCTGTACATTGACATCTGGTGCCCATATGTTGTGTGATTATATAAATAAAATAGTATAATCCTGTATTAAACATTTACTGATTATCACGGACTCCTCTGTGCCCATTTCAGTATGTAATGGATACACACAAAACCGTATGGAAGAGGTACAGTGTCCTACTCTACTACTACTTTTACTTATTTTCCAATTATCTACCCAAATTAAATCACGAGGAACATCAATGCCAGTCTAATTTAGTCCTATCCGCTTTTAGAAATTCACTGAGAGTCTCCTAATACTGCAACCTGAAGTCAATTCTACTGATTATAACAATGGTGCCCTTAAAGTGGAAGTGGAAGGATGTCTATAAATTCCTATTCTGAAGGCGCTCCAGTCTCGTCACATGATCACCCTACTGGCTGGCTTCAGTGAACAGGAGAGATCACCGACAACTGCTGCAGAGCCTGAGTGGTGATCTCATCCATAGACTTACTATTGGGCATCCTTTGCCAGCTGTTCCTCCTCTATATTGGCGTTGCTGCTGACAGCTGATTATGGGACTGGACAAGAACGTCTTCAGAATAGGTAAGGATAGACATCTTTCTTTTACAGGTTAGTTTAATATAGGGCTTAGAATGGGGGTGGGAGCAGGTTTAAGCTTCGGTAGTATTTGGCTGGACTTCTACTTTAATGCCATCTGACAAAAAAAAAAATGTTTAGATCTTCCAAATTATTTGTTCCTAACTGCTTTCAATTACCCGAGCCTTACTATTGTTTATGTACATAAGTGAGGATGTGGAAGTCGGTATGTGAAAATTAACATGTCAGTTTATCTCTGCAGACCCGACACCAGCGAGGTGACACGTACCCACTAACATTAGAAGAAATACTGGATGAAACACAACACCTTGACATTGGAATGAAACAAAAGCAATGGCTAATGTCTGAGGTGAGGATATAGACTAATGGAAAATATCTGTTTGATTAACTGCCTGTATGCTATAGATGTATAAATACCAAGTGTAATGGGAAATTTGTTTCCTTGGTTGGCGAATCTGCAGGGGAAACGGTTTCCTTTTTAAGAAGAAAAGTGAACGAATTGATATATTTACCTCCCATGAATATTAGCTGAGTTGCACTGGATATAGCACACACGTTTTGCACCCTGTCACTCTTACACCACTAAAGAAGCCTTTTAGATGAAACATGTTGTGTTTTGTTTGTTTTTTACATTGTAGATAAGTGCTGCTCTAGCACACAGGAACTACTTTCTGTTTTAGTTAAACTATTTTTATAAGTTAATATAATAAAAGTAAATTTTTAAGGATCCATTGGGATAGATGCACGGTGTGAGAGCACATCATCCGTGCACTGAAAATCAATAGTGATACCCAGAGTGAGATCCAATTTAGAATGATGCAAGTTCAAGCACAAGTTTTTGTTTGTGACTAAATGGAAGACAAAGGGGACTTCGTCATATACATGGACATGTTAGACAGGAGCTAAGGCATGTTTTCTGGTCTTTTAAGCAATTACAGTATGCTTCTCTTTATATATATATATATATATATATATATATATATATATATATATATATATATATATATATTTACACATACACACACAGTTCAACATCCCAATGAATCTTTAAAATACGGTCAATTCTATACTCCATTCTCTGCCACCTCCCTCCACTTCCTGGTTGTCTGAGGACTTTGCAGCCTATATCACTGACAACCCAGGGTCTGTGAGTACTCCGCTTACATCCTGTACTGTATACCACATTGTAGAGTTTACAAGTAAAAATTACTTTTTGTTTATTTGCAAGTAAAATCTGTTACATTACAGGACACCGCTCCCTCCCCTATGTTCTTATGATATCCATGTTGCTTGCTTCAAAACTAGCTAGCTTAGAGTGGGATGGCACTGCAGGTTTTTGTTTGTTTTTTTTGCTAGTGTCCAGACACCTAGTATAACCCAGTAATAATGATTTGAAGAAGCCTGTGTCCTGTTTGTACTTCAGAAAAATGATTTTATTGGTAAGTCAAAAATCAATTTTTTTGCCATATGCTGTTTAGTTGATTCTTTGAAATGTTACTGGTTCATTGTTTTGGTTTGAACCATATCCAATCCGCATTACATGTGAAAAAACATTGCTTCCTATGGGGCCTGTTTACATATGTCTGGCAGTGCAGATTCAGTGCTATTTTAAAAAGAGTCCTGTACATTTTCTGAGCAGTGTGGTCCAGTTCATGTGCAGATTACAGGCTATTGACTTCTATGGGAACGGTTTCTAAACCGCATATGTGTGAACAAGATAAGATCCTGAGCTAATCCTGTCCTGAACCTGACGTGAACCTGTGGACAACTACTGTGTCAATTAGCTGTGAAACCTGAGCATCAATCCGTACCGCACATGTGTGAATTGGCTCTTAAGGGTTTTTTTACCTTCATGCATTCTATGTAATCTAGCAATGTGCAGTGGCGTCTCGGCTATCCTGGGACTCCCTCTCCTCTTTGGCTGAGACAGCAGCGGGCGCCATTGTTTGGGCCGATGAAACCAAAATTGAGCTCTCTTTGGCATTAACTCGATTTGCCATGTTTGAAGGAATAAAAAGGCTGACTATGACCCTAAGAACACCATCCATACAGTCAAGCATGGAGGTGAAAACAATATGCTTTGGGGCTGTTTCTCTACTAAGGGTACAGGCTGACTTTGCCATGTTGAGGGCCAATGGACAGGGCCATGTATTGTAAAATCTTGGATGAGAACCTTGTTTTCTCAGCCAGAACACTGATGATGGGTCATGGATAAGAATCTTTCAGCATGACAATAACCCAAAACATACCACCAAGGCAACAAAGGAGTGGCTCAAATGTATGCAAACCTGGTAACCAACTACAAGAAACGTCTTTCCTCTGTGCTTGCCAGCAAGGGTTTCTCCACCAAGTACTAAGCCATGTTTTGCTTGGGGATCAAATACTTATTTTACTCATTGAACTGCCACTCAATTTCTAACTTTTGTATTGTGTTTTTTCTGGATTCTTGGTTGATATTCTGTCTCTGTCATTTAAAATATACCTATGATAAAAATGATAGACCCTTCATTTCTTTGTAAGTGAGCAAACTTACACAATCTGCAGGGGATCAAATAATTATTTTTCCCACTGTATGTTATTTTGTAGACAGCATGTAGTATCTCCAAACTATAATAACATTTATGAAGGATGTGATTGCATTGTACATAAGTTACTACACAGGAATTCAGCATCCAAACTGTCCTCCGCATCTCTGGCCTTATTCACATTTTTACTTCTAACTTAGTATTGTAAATATAGTTCTAATAAGCCTCTATTATTTTTCTAGCAGATCTGTGAATGTTTTACATAAAAATTTGTAGTTTATATATAGTACTTTATTTATGATCCTTTGATATGGGCCATGTCTGGGGGACCTGTTCAGCAGGGGATCCATGAACAGATGCCTTACTGAATCGGAGCAAAAGATGACATCCGTGCCCATTTTTTTTTCTGCATTTTGACAGCAGACCTTTCTGGATCCGTGTTTGACTCTTGGGTGGCTGATTGAAAATTGACTTGCACCCATTTGCATCAGGCTACCTTGGATCTGTCATGTTTAGGTTTTTAATTCCTGTTCCACAATTTTTTCCCAGACCTGGAAAAACTGGGAGGCACGCTGATGTAGCCAGATGCACTGGGCAAAGAATGGGGTTTAGCTGGCTCAACAAAATTTGAAAGCTGTGTGGGTGTTGGAGTTTACTTTTTGACATCCAGTCATCATGATGCTGCAGAATATAGCTGGGCCAGGAGTATATAAGGCTTCCAACAGCCTTTAGTGAATAAAGTTCTTAAGGTTTTCTCATCAATGCTTTTGTGTCTTTTAAAGGATCCCAACATCGGTAATTGCAGTGTGAAGATATCCTCACTATTGTAATCTTTAAGGCTGTAATCGAAAAATGGGAATGACATCTGTTAAAAACAACTTTTTTAGTACTACTGGAAGTACTTTTTTTGGAGGTAGTACTTCCTGACTAGATTTCCACCCAGCTTCAAACCCATGTCTTTTGTTTATGCTACTCTGCCAAAGACATTCTCCATTGCATTAAGTAAACTAAGAATGCAATCATATGAGAGGAACATCCCATTATTGCTGTGCCAGGTGCGTAAACCTGGAAACTGATACATCCCCTGAATCCCTGAGAGATGTAAGAAACAGGTGGCTTTAACTCTAGGGTATCTACCATCAACTGAAATGTTTGGTGAACTTGCAGATTGTCCACTGTTAAAGGGCTGACTGAGCATTTACTTCACATATACATGTGTAAAGCCCACATTTAAAGACTAAGTTCACTTTTTTCTAAATTCCAACTCCCCTATGTACCAATATACCATTATTGTGCCTCTGTAGTAGAAGTGAAAAAGCTTTCTCTGTCTTTTAGAACAAGGTCTTACCCCAGCCTCCTATAGTAAACTCCTGCATTACTCCTGCTCCATCTTGGAATGTGGTATTTAGGACCTAAAAACCAGTAGAAGGAAATACTTCACCAGACCTCATTAAAACATCTTGCACAGATCATTCTTTTGGCAGAGTGTGGAGGAGGTGAGCAGTCACAAGCAGCCTATGTGCAGCAGAGCTGTGGTATTGAAAACAGGAGAAGTGTGTCCGTGGAAGTCTGTAAAGCTCACCATACACTATACAATCTTCTTTAGATCTACCATTGACTATGTAGTACAAGAGCCTGCCTGATTGGATAAAGAGTGATTGGACAGACTGGAATGTCCTCTTATTATATAGTTTTGGTAAATCTAAAGGAGATTGTACAATCAGATTGTATAGTCACCTTTTGTACACCTAAAATGAACTAGTTGTGGTTTCGGTTCCATTAATTGTTAATGGCACCCCAAACACAGAAATAAACACACATTTTGCCATGTGAAAAAAATGATCGACAAACACAGCAAAACACAGTAAAAACAAAATGTGCAAACCGCATCACGCCAAAGTGTCCCATCAGCTACTTTGCCACTTGTAGGGCAGGCCATTGTAATAAATGGGCTTCACTATGCATGTTGCTGGAAAGATCAGCCAAAAACATGCACTCTCACTACGCTAGGTATGAATGGGGCCTGAAAGTGAAATTGGTGTGTTTACACAAGAACAGTTAGATTCCATTCACATCTGTGCATCTCTGAGTGCATGGCAAACTGCACAGAAAACACTCGCTTTGCCACATGGTTTGGAAATGTGCATTACACTTGCAGTGCAATTAAAAGTTAATGGCACCCTAAGGGCAGGTAGCAGGCGTGTGTCTGCATTGCCATGCAAAAAAACACAGGGCAGCCCATGCAAATGCCCAAAAAAAACCATGTCTGGGTACAGGAGTTCCCACTGTGTGGAGATGTGAACAGGGCCTGACAGCTTAGTGTCTCTGCCCACTCTGTACCCCTATGTACTTGTATATAGATGGCCATACATTATGCAATCTACCGTATTTTTCGCTCCATAAGACGCGCCTAGATTTTAGAGGAGAAAAACAAGAAAAAAAATATTCTGAACCAATGGACGGCAGACATAGTACAGGAAATGACCAGAGACTGCGGACATGGTACAGGAGATGACCAGAGACTGCGGACACAGTACAGGAGATTACCAGAGACTGCGGACACAGTACAGGAGATGACCAGAGACTGCGGACACAGTACAGGAGATGACCAGAGACTGCGGACACAGTACAGGAGATGACCAGAGACTGCGGACACAGTACAGGAGATGACCAGAGACTGCGGACACAGTACAGGAGATGACCAGAGACTGCGGACACAGTACAGGAGATGACCAGACACTGCGGACACAGTACATGAGATGGCCAGAGACTGCGGACACAATACAGGAGATGACCAGAGACTGCGGACACAGTACAGGAGATGAGCAGAGACTGCGGACACAATACAGGAGATGACCAGAGACTGCGGACACAGTACAGGAGATGACCAGAGACTGCGGACACAGTACATGAGATGACCAGAGACTGCGGACACAATACAGGAGATGACCAGAGACTGCGGACACAGTACATGAGATGACCAGAGACTGCGGACACAATACAGGAGATGACCAGAGACTGCGGACATAGTACAGGAGATGACCAGAGACTGCGGACACGGTACAGGAGATGACCAGAAACTGCGGACACGGTACAAGAGATGACCAGAAACTGCGGACACGGTACAAGAGATGACCAGAGACTGCGGACACAGAACAGGGAATGACCAGAGAATGTGGACATAGTACAGGGGATGACCAGAGGCTGCGGACACAGTACAGGAGATGACCAGAGACTGCAGACCGTACAGGAGATGACCAGAGACTGCAGACAGTATAGGGGATGACCCAGAGACTGCAGACAGTATAGGGGATGACCCAGAGACTGCAGACAGTATAGGGGATGACCCAGAGACTGCAGACAGTATAGGGGATGACCCAGAGACTGCAGACAGTATAGAGGATGACCCAGAGACTGCAGACAGTATAGGGGATGACCCAGAGACTGCAGACAGTATAGGGGATGACCCAGAGACTGCAGACAGTATAGGGGATGACCCAGAGACTGCAGACAGTACAGGGGATGACCCAGAGACTGCAGACAGTACAGGGGATGACCCAGAGACTGCAGACAGTACAGGGGATGACCCAGAGACTGCAGACAGTACAGGGGATGACCCAGAGACTGCAGACAGTACAGGGGATGACCCAGAGACTGCAGACAGTACAGGGGATGACCCAGAGACTGCAGACAGTACAGGGGATGACCCAGAGACTGCAGACAGTACAGGGGATGACCCAGAGACTGCAGACAGTACAGGGGATGACCCAGAGACTGCAGACAGTACAGGGGATGACCCAGAGACTGCAGACAGTACAGGGGATGACCCAGAGACTGCAGACAGTACAGGGGATGACCCAGAGACTGCAGACAGTACAGGGGATGACCCAGAGACTGCAGACAGTACAGGGGATGACCCAGAGACTGCAGACAGTACAGGGGATGACCCAGAGACTGCAGACAGTACAGGGGATGACCCAGAGACTGCAGACAGTACAGGGGATGACCCAGAGACTGCAGACAGTACAGGGGATGACCCAGAGACTGCAGACAGTACAGGGGATGACCCAGAGACTGCAGACAGTACAGGGGATGACCCAGAGACTGCAGACAGTACAGGGGATGACCCAGAGACTGCAGACAGTACAGGGGATGACCCAGAGACTGCAGACAGTACAGGGGATGACCCAGAGACTGCAGACAGTACAGGGGATGACCCAGAGACTGCAGACAGTACAGGGGATGACCCAGAGACTGCAGACAGTACAGGGGATGACCCAGAGACTGCAGACAGTACAGGGGATGACCCAGAGACTGCAGACAGTACAGGGGATGACCCAGAGACTGCAGACAGTACAGGGGATGACCCAGAGACTGCAGACAGTACAGGGGATGACCCAGAGACTGCAGACAGTACAGGGGATGACCCAGAGACTGCAGACAGTACAGGGGATGACCCAGAGACTGCAGACAGTACAGGGGATGACCCAGAGACTGCAGACAGTACAGGGGATGACCAGAGACTGCAGACAGTACAGGGGATGACCCAGGGACTGCAGACCTTTAGGGAGGGAGGGGGAGTGGGCACCTGAATTTGACAGGTACCCGCTCCCACTTCCGCGGAGTTGTCCTCCCTTTACTGTGGTCACCCTGCTTTGATAGCCGGGTGCCCACTGTGCATGCTCGAGAAGCACTGCACTTTGTGAATGGCCCGGCATCTTCTGGGACTTGTCATGTGTCCCAGAAGATGCCGGACCATTCACAAAGCGCAGCGCATCTTGCGGATGCTCAGTGGGCACCAGGCTGTCACAGATGCCGGCGTGGGAAGAAGCTGGCGTGGGAAGACTGCGCAGCGCTGGACTGAGGAACAGGTAAGGTCCTGCATCAGAGAACAGCTGAACGGCCGGCCCGGTATTCTGACATGGTGGCGCCGGAAGTATCGGACCGGCCGCTTTATATTCGCTCCATAAGACGCACTGACATTTTCCCCCCTTTTTTGGGGCGGGAAGTGCGTCTTATGGAGCGAAAAATACAGTAATTGTACAATTTCTGTACAATTTACCAAAACTAAGGAATAGGAGGACCCACCTGAACAATCTATTCAATTTGTATCAAATCAGACAGGCTCTTGCACTATATTGCTGATGTTGGATATAAAGGAGATTGCTCAATCAGATAGTAATGTGTGTGGCCACCTTAAGGGAAGAATTGGGAAACTGAGTGGAAACAAAGCAAGAGGTGGTATAGTAATGAGGGAGCTGTGATCCAGACAGGTAAGCATGTGATGCATGATGGGAGATGATTTACAGGAAGCAATGGAAGCAAAAAGCATTTTTTTTTAAATTTTAACAGAAACGTGAAATTTCAGAGTTGTATGAGGTAAATAAGGGATAAGCATGTTGGGATGGCTGGGGCAGAAAGGACATTAGAAGAGGCTTCTATTTATTGTGGAAAGTGAAATTCTATTCAAAAAAGGTGAACATACCCTTACCCTAATAAGTCTATTTACCTTTTATATGACAAACCACAGTAGCATATTAATGCGTTTTAGGGTCCTGTTATTCTTGGCTAAAATCTATTACTTTGCTCGTTTTAGGCTCTTGCAAACAACCCTAAGATTGAAGTTGTTGAAGGAAAATATGCTTTCAAGCCCAAGTATAATTTAAAAGACAAGAGAGCTCTTCTGAGACTATTGGACAAGCATGATCAGAGGGGACTGGGAGGAATCTTACTTGAAGACATAGAAGAAGGACTTCCCAATGCACAAAAAGCAATTAAGGTATTTGCTTATTTCTATTTTCTCCTTTACTTGAAAGGGACATGTCTATCAAAAGTGAAACTTTTTGTTTACTAGCTGTGCTTTTTGAGGAGCTCTGGGTGACATATCCCAACATCTTGCATTAGAAAAGAAGTTGTAGGCTTCTTTTCATCTGCTCCTTAATTGTTCTTCAAGACTTGCTAATGGGGAAGCAAGTGGTCCATTAAAGTCTGTCCTTAGAATTTCTTGTAAAGAAAAGAGGGATAGGAGGAAGTCTATGAAGTTCTGGAGGATTTCAATTGAGAGCTCATATTACATACTGGATCCACCTTCTGTATCTTTTTAGAGACCCTATCGTCAGACCTTTGATTTCACCGACAATCTTCCCATCAGATTTGTATGTACATTTACTGTATGTAGGCATTATGTCATTTACTTGTAAGCCTCCCATTTGTAGACACCAAAAGCCCTGAAGCTGCTGCTGGGTGCCGCTGCCTTGGATGTGATGCCAGCAGACTCCAAGCTCACTCAAGTGATGCTCTATAGTATTCCCCTTCACAATTTCCCTGGCTGTTAAATAAAAGGTTATATAGAGAGGTGTGGTAAGGGGTGGAGTTGCTTGGCTATCACAGACTGTTAGAGACAGAAGAGGAGAGGACTATGACATGCCAGGACAGAAGGGACTGTTTAGAATTTGACTCTGCAGTAGTCAAATTTGCTAGCAAGTTCATTGACACATTGCAAATCAATAAATAAATAATGTTTAGGAAACAAAAGACTTTAACAGTTGAGAAGTGAATATTTGGTTTCATTGTTAGTTACTATTATATAGTTGTGTTCAAAATAATAGCAGTGTGTTGAAAAAAGTGAATAAAGCTCCAAATCCTTCTAATAGCTTTTATTTCCATACACACAAATGCATTGGGAACACTACACATTCTATTCCAAATCAAAGCATGAAGAAAAATATATCACATTTGTGTCGTTCCTCTAAAAAAAAATTGAAGAAAAGTGAATATTAGACTGTTCAAAAAAATAGCAGTGTTTGTATTCTTCTTTACAAACTCAAACATTCACTATATAAACTGTATTTGAAGATTTTGCTTTCCTTTGAATCACTTAATGAATATTTAGTTGTATAAGCACTGTTTCTGAGAACTGCTGTACATCTGTGTTGCATGGAGTCAACCAACTTCTGGCACCTGTGAACAGGTATTCCAGCCCAGGAGGATTGGACTACATTCCACAGTTCTTCTCTATTTCTTGGTTTTGCCTCAGAAACTGCATTTTTGATGTCACCCCACAAGTTTTCTATTGGATTAAGATCCGGGGATTGGGCTGGCCACTCCATAACGTCAATCTTGTTGGTCTGGAACCAAGATGTTGCACGTTTACTGGTGTGTTTGGGGTCGTTGTCTTGTTGGAACACCCATTTCAAGGGCATTTCCTCTTCAGCATAAGGCAGCATGACCTCGTCAAATATTCTGATGTATTCAAACTGATCCATGATCCCTGGTATGCGATAAATAGGCCCAACACCGTAGTATGAGAAACATCCCCATATCATGATGCTTGTGCAACCATGCTTCACTGTCTTCACAGTGTACTGTGGCTTGAATTCAGTGTTTGGGGGTCGTCTGATAAACTGTCTCCGGCCACTAGACCCAAAAAGAACAATCTTACTTTCATCAGTCTACAAAATGTGGCGCCATTTCTATTTAGGCCAGTCAATGTGCTCTTTGGCAAATTGTAACCTCTTCAGCACGTCTTTTTTTCAACAGGGGGACTTTGCGGGGGCTTCTTGCAGATAGCTTGGCTTCACATAGGTGTCTTCTAATTGTAACAGTACTCACAGGTAACTTTAGACCTTCTTTGATCTTCCTGGAGCTGATTGTTGGCTGAGTCCTTGCCATTTTGGCTATTCTTCTATCCATTCGAATGGTAGTTTTTTGCCTTCTTCCACGTCTTTCAGGTTTTGGTTGCCATTTTAAAGCATTTGCGATCATTTTAGCTGAGCAGCCTATCATTTTCTGCACTTCTTTATGTTTTCCCCTCTCCAATCAACTTTTTAATCAAGGTACACTGTTCTTCTGAACAATGTCTGGAACGACCCATTTTCCTCAGAATTTCAGAGAGAAATGCACTGTAACCAGCATGTACAACATTTGCTGCCTTCCTTCCTTAAATAAGTGCAATAATTGCCACCTGTTTTTCAAAGAATGAATGACCTCACTAATAGAACTCCACACTGCTATTATTTTGAACATGCCCCTTTCAATTAGTGATTCAATTACACAGAATCAGCAGCATGCATGTCATGACTGTTGGGTCTGTTGGATTTCTATTACTCTACTACACCTGCTAGTAAATTATTTGCCATGTAGAAATATCATTTCTACCAAAAACAGTGATTGATCAGGTTAGTGATGTCTGACTGCTATTATTTTGAACACAACTGTATGTCAACTGTATAGCATTTGTTATTTTGATATGTAGCAATATAAAACCGCTAATAGAGTTTTAAGGAAGTCTGCTAGTCAGTGCTTGAACAGCAGGTGCATTGTCAAAGAAGCTGCACAATAATCTGAGGTTTTAAAGATAACCGTGTCAAAAATTATAGTGCATGGCAACCATGTACAGACTACAAAAAATAATAATGCTTGCAAGTCGAAACTTAATTACAGGGATAGACATACACTTCATAGAAGATTTGGCAGCCTGTTGCTGCAATAGGGATTGTATCCAGGGTCAGCACACTAAGGTGCATAACGTGTTCTAAAGTATCAGAATCATTTGGACAACTAAGCAATGGAAAAAAGTAATCGGGTCTAAATCTTGCACCGTTTCCTACATCCCAATAGGTTTATGTTCAGAAAAAGCGAAAAATGCCTTCAACTTTCTATCTGTTGCCAGCGGGGGGAGTTTTATAATGAGCAGCAATCATGTAAAAGTCTGGTCTGATGGGTATTCTACATGATCATGTTAAAGTCAAGGAATGTGAGGCTTTTTAAAAGTATCGGGTGCACCCTATGGTCCTGGTACTTCTTAAAATATTATACCGCAGGATGATCATACCCATTTACACTGCTAAACAAATTGAAGAGTTGTTTCATGAATACACAGAACCAAACACTGTGCCTCAGGACAGTACTAACTGCTATCAAATGTATAAACAGTGAAAGGCATTGTTTTCTAGAACATGTATTCTATTTAACTCCAGGGAAGCAAAGAAGGACTGCATTAGGATCCAAACAGGTGTCCTTGAATGCACAATTAGCAGTAGTGAACATATTGACCGGGAGAAAGCAGAATGGGATGAGCTAATCCTTTTGCTGCTGCTCTTTCACTGGCCTGTTACATAATGGTAGCAGGTAGGTGACCCAACTGTGCTGATGAACTGCAGTATGCCAATGTAATGTCACCAACCTAAGTTTGCTGCCTGACCAGGCTAAAAAACTGTTGGGACTGGATGGGCAGAAAAATAAAACCATTTAGCAGGTAACACACCTTCCAAATTATGTGTTTCAACTGTGTATTTAGTGGTTTGCCTGGAATTCAGCTTTATGTCTATTTTCTTGTCCTGACTTCTAATTTAACGTTCATTATTCTCACATTTTTTTTATATGTTGAGCTGTTTGCAGTTGTTAGTATTTAGCCCATACCAAGCATGTTCAACAGGTGTAGCTCACCGAATAACAGAAATGTGCATGACACTGTTTTTTATGACTAAAGTTTTGCTTAATATGGTAATCCATAGCAGCAAGGATCCATTTTTCATTTCTTTAACTTATTCTGAAGTGAGGAATGGTGTAATTTGATTGCTAGGGGTTTCTGCACTTTGGTTACTGACATTGGTGTTTTAAAAACTGGTTTTTTTTGTTTTGTTTTTTACATCTTGAGTTGATATTTGTAAAAGCATTCATACACAAGCCAGGTTTATGGTAAATGGTTGGTATGGGCAATATGATTTTCCCTCCAGGTTTCATAGACCAGCACCAATTGTATTGACAAATCAACAGAGCAGACATGTGCATAGGTTTAAACCTGGATTAATGCAGGAATACTGACCTTGATCATTTTACATTTCATTTATGATTCATGTATGCTTTATTTCACACAAGGCACTGGGCGACCAGATTACATTTGTTACGAGACCGGACAAGAAGAAAATCCTTTTTTACAACGACAAAAGCTGCCAATTTACTGTAGATGAAGGTAACACAAGTTTCAATACAATTGAAAATGACAAAATAAATCTAACTTGTAGCAAACAAAGGTATTTTCTTGACTGCATACTTGTTTGGATTCAGTAGAGTATTGAAGTGTTTGGGTCAACATCAGCTAGAAATGATAAATGAAGATTACTGGAAATGTGGAGTTTTCTCATCCATTGAGGGACGCAGGAAATCTTAAACCTTTAGGGTATACTTCTGCTTACAGGTCACTTCAACAGGCTATAACCACTTCCACTACCATCACCATCATGCTAGTGTTCTAGGATGATGGATGGCTCAGTCAAGATCAGTCTACATTGACTGCTGTTGCTGCTGGTTTTATCCACCAGTTCACAACTATCTGATGCCATCGTCTTTGGTGTTGCTTTTTGGGCTACCTTGCTGGGGTGGATGATAGTGGAATAAGCCTGGAAGTGTTCTTCAGGCACTGGTCTTCACATGGTCTCTCCTAGCACCATCAAAAGTCTCTGTATTTTCCATTCTGCTTTAGAAGCTGTTGACTTCACACTCTGATTAAGATCTTTGTACAGGGAAGTTTCCTACGTGGCTCCCCAGTCTGTTCACCTGTTGCTCCGTGGAATCTACCGTATTTGCCGGCGTATAAGACGACTTTTTACCCCTTGAAAATCATCTCAAAAGTCGGGGGTCGTCTTATACGCCGGTATACGGCATACTGGAAGGGACACTAAGTACAGGGGTGGGCAGCGGCTGTTTCTTACCTGGTTCCGGTCCCACGACGATCCGGTCCAGGAAGCGCGGCTGCGCCTTCAGTTCGGCCACTGGATGTTCGTGCGGCTGCTCGGCTCCGCCTCCTCACCAGTGATTGGCCGCCAGAACTGTAGCTCAGGAAAGGCACACAGGCGGCGAATCACCGGCGAGGGGGTGGAGCCGAGCGGCCCCACGAAAATCGAGTGCAGGACCAGCAGGTAAGTGGTCAGTGTAGAGGTGCTGCTGCAACCACATATGCTGGCTGCAGCAGCACCATACGAGAACAGGGTCAGCAAGTGTCAGTGGGAGGAATAGTGCCCCATCATTGGTGTCACTGATACCAATGATGGAGCACTATTCCTCCCACTGATACCAATGATGGGGCACTATTCCTCCCACTGACACCAACGATGGGGCACTATTCCTCCCCCCCACTGACACCAACGATGGGGCACTATTCCTCCCCCCCCACTGACACCAACGATGGGGCACTATTCCTCCCCCCCACTGACACCAACGATGGGGCACTATTCCTCCCCCCCACTGACACCAACGATGGGGCACTATTCCTCCCCCCCACTGACACCAACGATGGGGCACTATTCCTCCCCCCCACTGACACCCAACGATGGGGCACTATTCCTCCCCCCCACTGACACCAACGATGGGGCACTATTCCTCCCCCCCACTGACACCAACGATGGGGCACTATTCCCCCCCCCCCCCACTGACACCAACGATGGGGCACTATTCCCCCCCACCCCCCACTGACACCAATGATGGGACACCATTCCTCCCACTGACACCAATGTTGGGACACCATTCCTCCCACTGACACCAATGATGGGGCACCATTCCTTCCACTGACACCAATGATGGGGCACTATTCCTCCCACTGACACCAATGATGGGACACTATTCCTCCCACTGACACCAATGATGGGACACTATTCCTCCCACTGATACCAATGATGGGGCACTATTCCTCCCACTGACACCAATGATGGGGCACTATTCCTCCCACTGACACCAATGATGGGGCACTATTCCTCCCACTGATACCAATGATGGGGCACTATTCCTGCCACTGGTGTGCATTGGAAGAGGGGTAGTCTTATACGGCGAGTATAGCTCAAAGACTAAATTTTAGCAGGAAAAGTAGGGGGGTCGTCTTATACGCCCAGTCGTCTTATACGCCGGCAAATACGGTAAATCTGGTTCTCTCAGCAATTTAGAAGCCTCCATTTGAACCTATTAGCAATATGCTCTCTTTTCTTAGCAATCACATTGCTTTCTTGTAGTTAACAGCTTTGAAAGGTGAGTGCCTCAACTGGTGATGCTGTCTTGCATAGGGTCAAGGTGGTGTTGCAGCCAAGGACTTCCTTCTTGTCTAAGGTACTTTTCACCTTAATCAGTACATTGGTCTCCTGACCCTTTTTCTGCTCAGGTTCATCAAAAGTCTATGTTTCAGCCACTGATTCTTTCAGAACCACTGATTCTTCTTGTAATTTTGGATAGAACCCATAATGGCACCTCAGCTTTTTGTTTCACCATTTCTCAGTGTCTCAGACAGACTATTGTTTAGGCTTATAGTCCTAAAGTGTATTTCCACTTTAGAAGCCAAATTGGTATAACATATACTTTATATTTGTTTATATTAGTAATCCACCCGAGAAAAAAAATAAAATAATAATGGGCCCCTTGCAGGTTTAGGTCCTAATGTACTTGTATGCACTGCATATTAGTACATTATGACAGACTTGCCTGTACACAGATCCCTCCGGCACCCTGCTGTCATGTCTCTCCAGCACTGCCATCTTCACCTGGTTTTCCTTCTGGGTTCACGGGCTCCGGCCAGATGAATGGCCAGAGCTGCGATGACATCACTTACTCACATTCGCACGGGAGCGCTCGGCTGCGGCACGGAGCTCTGAAGGTCCTGCACAGTGTGCTATCCTTTCAGAGCACATGCTTTGGTGACATCATCGACTGCACGCTGTGTGAATATCTCCTAAACGGTGCAAGTTTAGGAGATATTCACTGTACCTACAGGTTATAGGCTTACCTGTAGGTACAACTTGCAAAGTGAACTTTACTTCCATTTTAAGATGCTGTATTATGGACCATCAAACAAGGAAAATGCCTACTAGTTTGTCTTTGTTTACTGGGGGGCTGGGCAACTGCGTTAGCCATAATTAACCCTGTTTGTACTGTATAGGCAGATGTTCAGTTGTAACAAAATTTTTAAGGCCAAGTTTACCTTTTATTAAAAAAACAAAACCCCACACATTTATTGTTTTTTATTTTGCTTCTCAGCTGATCGCTGGTACAATGCCAGGCTCCTACAGACAGTCAGTCAGTACAGGAGGTACGTGCAGACAGTTTCTGAATTGCCGAAAGGATCAATGAACTATGAGAGCGCTCATCAGCACCCTCATAGTTCATTGAGAACGACAAGCCATCAGCTGTGGCGGCCGACAGTACGTGTAGTTCATCCACTCACAGAATGACGCAGCCCTGTGAGTGGAGCCCTGCGTGGCTGCGCTGTTTTTCAATTCTGCCAGCGGGTGTGGGGAGAGTATCCCCTGCCTGCTGTCACAGGGATGGGGGGAGCAAGAGCTGGAACATGTTACATGTTCCACCCTAAATATGGGGGCGTATTGTGGCTAGCGGAGGGGGGGGGGGGTGCTAGGAGGGGGGGATTTGTACTAGGAGGGAGATTTGGGCTAGCTGAGGGAATGGGGGGGGGATTTACAACCTACTGATTGTTTACCTCTGCCTTACAAATGGCATTTTAGGGATTTTTCACACCACCCAAAAATTCGTTGCCTTTTGCAGTTGTACACAGGTTCCATTAATTCTTAATGCCATCCCCATGCATCCACCAATTGCATGCTTGTTTGTGCCCAGTAAAACACATGGTACCGTGGTACCGTGCATTTTGCTGGGGCTCAATTTAAATATCATTTCTGCACCTTTTTTGCATGTTTCACGAGCATAGAGCAGCCAAATTATAAATGCAACATGTGGGAACAAGCAAAAAAGCACTCGGACGCACCTCCTTTAGTGCACAAGCCATCAGAATGGTGTGTCCTGGAATTGTGTGCAATTCTAAAGGGTGCCTTTACTGAGAAAAGGTTGGAAAACACTGACTTTACACATGAAAACACTGTAATACAATTGTAATTTTTAGTATATTAAAAAATGTTAGAACGTCTACCTTGGCCCGATTCTTGGCCAGGATGCTATCTGCATGAAGATTGCATGTTCTCCCTGCACTTGGGTGAGTTTCCTCTGGGTACCCTGTTTTCCTCCAACACTTCAAAGACCTGGTGGTAGGTTAAATTGCTTCACTGGTATATGTTTGTATGCATGTGAAATAGAAACCTTGTATTGTAAACTCCTTGAGGGCAGGGACTGATCTGATGTATGTAAAGAGCTGCATAATTTGTTGGTGCTATATACATGTACATAATAATAAATGATCCAGATGACCTAGATTATGTGAATGTGACTCAGGGGCCTACTATGTTGTGATAATCCTTTCTTTCCACTTGGTGGCAGCAGATACATTGTGTTTTTTCTTTCTCATCTGACTGCTGTATTAGGATTTTCAGTCGTTGTAAACAGTGGTGACCTCTTCTTAGCATGTTATAAGGTATAACAAGTTTGATTATAATCTGACAGTAGATACTTAAGATTAGTCTGCAATATCTATGTGATCTGGCTGCCAGACTTTTTTTATCCCTTAATTTCTTCTATAATGATCTTACTATTAACACATAGACACACACTTGAACCCTCTGGGCATTCTTGTTAATTAATATGGAGGAGAGAAGAGTGGTGTCAGATACTTCTGGTGCCTACTTGATCCTAGATAAACAGTTGTGATTGCTGCTTCCCTGTGGTCAGTCTGCGGTATTGCTGCTAACAATGTGCAGTATGTAAAGATTGTCATCTGATTCTGCAGAGGTTGTCTGCATCAGGTGATGACAATTTTAAGTCTACGCTTTAAAGTATGTACTTTAAATAAGTAGTACTTTTTTAATAGATGGTAAAAGGCCAGGCCTAAATGCAGTGCAGCCCCAGCAGTACTTCTCTGCTGATCCGCTTTAGCAAGAGGCAGACAGTTAAAATGTCAAGTGTACAGATCAGGGGTGGCTTTGGCTCATTATAGTTTGAAAAACCAAGCAGTGGGCAGTCTGCCAGTACCATTGGAGCATTCATACATTAAAGTGGTTCTAAAGGCAGAAGTTTTATTTCTTAATGCATTCTATGCTTGTAAAAAAAAAAAAAAAAAAACCTTATGTATGCAGCTCTCCCCCCAGCCCCTCCATGGCTCTAATACTTAGATGCACCCAATCTTGATCCAATGATGTGCACGAGAGCAGGGGCTCTCTCTCCTCCTCATTGGCTCAGAGACCATAGCAGGAGCCATTAGCCATTGGGAGCAAGCATGCATGAGCAACTTGCTATGGGGGCATTCGGTGGGGGAAGGAGCCAGGAGTGCTGGCGGGGGACCCAAATAGCGGAGGAACGGGGCTTCTCTGTGCAAAACCATTGTACAGAGCAGGTAAGTATGACATGTTTGTTATTTTAATAAAAGTACATTTAGAATCACTTTGTTAGTCTTATTGTACATGCCTGTTCAGTCTCTGCAACATTGTATCAGTTCAGTCTCTGCAATTGATGATTCATTACACTGTAGACAGTGAGCACAGGAATCTCCATACACTTTGTATACCATTCACACCAAGGTCTTTCACATATTATTTTCTCCTCTGGTTGAAGAGTATTAGGCTATGCTCCCTTTTGGTTGAATGTTCTTTAACTCTTCTGGTTGACTGTTCTTAAAGGAGAAGTATAGCCAAAGCTGTTTTGGCTGTACTTCTCCTGTGGATCCCGGGAGTGCAGTTCATTCAGCACTCCTGTGACCCGTCTTCAGCTGACAAGGGGCTGAAGTCACTCAGCCAGTCCAGGCTGAGGAAAGAACCTGACTTTTTAAAGTCAGAATCCACCTCAGAGTCTAAAGCAGCATCTGGTTCAGCCTCTCAGCGATCTGCCAAGAGCCTGTGCCAACTGTTCCCTCTCCCTCCACAGCACAATGCTCCACTGAGCACTGAAGGGGGGGAGAGCAGAGCAGGCAGCGGTGACTGACAATCAGAGCGGCTGTGAGAACTCAGTGATCAGCGGTCATGTGATCGCCAAGTTCTCACCCTTAGAGCCAGTGGAGGGCAGATGCAGCTTCGCACCCATGCTGCATCCATCTAGGTATGTATAACTAGGCAAAAAAAAAAAGAAACCCCATACTTCTTTTAAGGCATTTTTCTCTTAGGGTCCAATGTTATGGAATGTCACATTCAGCCTGTGAAAGGCAACAAATAGAGACGGACATTTTACTTACATTAAAAATATGACTGGCATTCACACATCATTTTTTTATAAATAGGCCCCAAAGTATGCAGGCAATGCTGTGTAAGCTTCCTAAAAATCACAGCATGCTATGCAAACTGCAAAGTGTAATGAATGTACCTTCTCATAATTGAAAAGTAAAATATTTTATAACATTTCTTTTGATTGCTTTTGGGCTGGACAGTCCATTTTGATGTGCGTTAAAACCGCTCCACTTAAATGCGCTGCCAAATGCGACACAACGGACCAAAACTGACCTTGCTGCATTTTTGCTAGTGCAATGGCTTCACAGTAAATGGTATGCCAGTGCAACAATGCACATAACGTATTACCGCAGCACAGTGGTGTGAATGTACCCTTTCAGATTACAAGTTGAGCTCCGTAAATGTGATTGTCATCAGCTGAGGCACACTGCAGTCCTAAAGAATTTTGCTCTGTTGCCTTATTAAGTTAAATACCCACCGCAGCATGAGATGCATGAATTATTCCCAGGTGTTAAGTTTTCCTTGCATAGTGAAAAACAGTTGATATTTTTTCGGTTTCTTACCTGGGTAACAGGCTTCAAGATTAAGTATATCTCAACTAAGTGGCAAAGGATGTAGCCCAGGAGCCGCACACCAAACAACCCCAATACATCAGAGTGGTAATTGCAATGGTAGTAGCAGCCTCAGTCTGTGTCTGTCCTAGGTCCTAGCCACATCCCCAGTGTGTTTTTTGCCCTGCCTATGGGGCTTATTCATGGAGGTGACCATTTACCGCTCTGATGTATTGGGAATGATTGATGTGCGGCTCCCGGTATACATCCTTTGCCTTAGATTTCATACAGAGTTTGGATGAACTGTGTACCCGGCCAGCACCAACAGTGGAACCCACCAGACATAGCTCATTCAGCTGGAGCTGGCGCCTGATGTTCATATCAGGTTCTCCGCTAAGAATGGTCCACACATGGTTCACACTGACTACAGAAATAAATCAGTTTTTTCTATTTATTTCAGTTTTGGAGAATCTGATTGATTGCTGCCAGGTATTGGAACATTCTTTGCTTCAGATATTTGGTCCTTAGGCCCAATGTTGAAATACAGTATCTAAAGTTCAAGGAGTGTTTTAAATATAGCGAATTTAAGTCTGTAATTTTTACTCATCCCGAAACCAGTTGTCCTGTGCTGTTTTCACTTTCTTCATATAGCTGTCTCACTGTGTATCCCTAAATTGCACATGTTCTAGGAAGTTGGCGGATTTTTTGTTACCTCTGCTTGTCTGTATTATATTAGGCTTCTTTGGTAAGGTTTGCCACCATTATATTTACAGAAGCCTTCAGTTTCCAGTTGTTCGACTCATCTCTCAGCCAAGGACTGGAATAGCAGGAATACCAAATGTGGCAGGCACCATTCACTTTCCCCTAATACTTGGGCTATAGATACACATTAACGCTGTCAACAAGGACTACACACCATTCATAAATGCACAAGAACACAATAGCACCTGCTTGACCTACTATAATGTGAATTATGTCAAATATCAGATTGTCATCATATCTAACCGAGGTCACTACATGGACTCATTGGCTTTTATTACTAGCATATGCTGTCTGTACTAATATTTCTACTTTTCACTTGCCAAGGTGCATTATTCCAGAGGTAGTGTTGTTTTTAAAGCGAGATGGCACTTTATTGCATAGAAGTATTAAATCAAAGATGATCAAATAATTATTAAAAGAAAACAGAAAATCTTGTTCTTTTCGAAACTCTTGATTATATTATTGCAGGGATCTCACATCATTTGAATGCGATGCAAACCAGAACCTACCTTCTGCTGTCTTTTGGTGAAATCTGGGATTATGATGCCACAGAGGATCCCGCCACTGTTGGCAAGTGATTGGTCATAGGCATAGAAGGGATTGCATTTTTCCTGGAAATTCTTTTTAAAAGGAGAAAAAAAGACGTCACAATTTTATTATCTGTAGCTGCACATCCTCAAGTTGTACTGTCAGAAACCATTCACCGATTCACCAAACTAAATGATGATCTTTGTTTTGTTTAGAGATGTTTTTATTAGTACAGGTGGTTAGTTGCAAGAGTGAGATTTTTTTTTTTTCCTTTTACCTCCTGTATACCGCAACCAAAAAAGTATGCACAGAATGTTTATATCTGGAGTAGTGGCGTGTATACAGTTAATTCTGCAAGCGACACTTTCAAAGATGCTGTCAAAGTCTAGGCAATCATGCTCATGAAGCACACCAACTCATGTATAGCGATAATCCAATGATAACAGCTCCTCTATCTTGGCTATGTTATGGGTGTGGTTTTCATGGTTTACCTTATCACTACATCAGTTATAAATATTGTACTCATGTGTATCCTCTGTAATGGAATGTATTTGCTTATGCACCAGGCATGACATGATGTTTTATGTTTCAGAATTTCAGAAACTATGGAGGAGTGTACCAGTAGACTCCATGGATGATGAAAAAATTGAGGATTACCTGAAGAGACAGGGCATTTCCTCTATGCAAGAAACTGGACCAAAGAAAGTCGTATGTATTTTAGCAGTGTTCTGTAGTTTTTTTTCTCCAAAAAGTAAAGTTAAATATGAGTGCCAAAATGTATTAAAAATGGTGCATTTGCTGTGGAGTACTTCCTGGCCTCATCTTCTTTCTGCAGATAATGTCACTTCATTGGACAAATGTGAGCTTTGTAGTGTGTCAAGTAGTTCTAGACCTTGTGGATGGTGAGTAGGCCTGTGGCAGCAGTAAAAAAGAGGAACCTACTCAAGCAGATTAAAAAAACTTAAAATTTTATTAGTGCAAAGCCACATGTGTCATAGAGAGCCATTGTTTTCGCAGCTGCAAAATGTTGACACTTCATAGCAGATATGACTTCACAGGTCACTTCGTTCACGTTGTACATAATTATTTATTTATTTCAGGTACTTATATAGTGCCATCCATTTACGCAGCGCTTTACATATATATTGTACATTCACATCAGTCCCTAACCCTCAAGGGGTGTACCATCTAAGGTCCCTAATTCACATTCATACATACACATATTAGGGCCAATTTAGACAGGATCCAATTAACCTACCAGCATGTCTTTGGAATAGTGAACATCTTTTAGAGATCGCAGCTGCTTGTGGTACCTACAGTGGCAAGGCTACTCAAATCTGCCACAGCAGGCATTCAGAAAAATATGATCATGTCAGGACATGGACTGCGGTGCCCACGACCAACAGATCGAACACTACCAAAGTCCTTAAGAATGGGCGGGGGGGGAGAGGGGGTCAATTTACCAAAACATGTTGGGAATGTTTTATTCAATAACGTGATCATTGTTCTAGTTTTCAAGATGTGCTATTCTTTCACCGTGTTCCCCATCTTCCATTTTCACATTCTTCATTCAACTAGGTATAGTATGGTGCTTGATAGTTGGGGGGCCTGTTAAGAACACTTTTAGTCTAATCTGGGCTGACCAATATACACCTGGATTTAGAAGCCACTGGTGTGGAACTAGAGTTGAGGGTCATAGGAGGCTGTGGACCCCAACTACTTAATACAGTCACCATGAAGTGGTTCAGAATGTGACAAAAGGCAATGAGCTTTCTGATAATAGGCTCATTAATCTGGCAAAAGAGTGGTGATTAATGTGGGCATGGTTCTCTGGAAAGAGTGGCAATTATTGGGTACATTGTTCTCTGGAAAGAGTGGTGAGTAATGGAGCATGGCTCTGTGGAAAGAGTGGCGACTTATTGGGGCAGGGGTCTATGGAAAGAGTGGCAATTAATGAGGGTGTTGTTCTATGAAAGATGACAGTTATTTAGGGCATGGTTCAATGAAAAGAGTGACAATAAATGAGGGCGTAGTTCTATGGAAAGAGTGACAATTATTGAGGGTGTGGTTCTATGGAAAGAGGGACAATTATTGAGGGCATGGCTCTGTGGAAAGAGTGGCGACTAATTGGAGCAGGGGTCTATGGAAAGAGTGACAATTACTGAGAATGTGGTTCTCTGAAAAGAGGGGATATCAATGAGGGCATGGCTCTGTGGAAAAAGTGGTAATTAATGGGGGTCATGGTTCTATGAAGAAAGTGCTGATTAATGAGGGCATGGTTCTGTGAAAAGTGGTAAATGGGGACATGGATCTGTAGAAAGAGGGTTGATTAGTGGGGCATGGTTCTGTGAAAAGAGTGGTGATTGATTGGTGGGGGCAGAAGTCTGATCAATGGGGGGCATGCTTCTGTGAAAGAGTGGTGAATACTGGTGACGACTTCTTCTTCCTTTTTTTTTTTTTTTGAAGAGTGGTGATTAATTGGGGTATTGTTCTTTGGAAAGAATGGTGATTACCCAATATAGTAAGATTTAATTCGTAATCTTTTATGTTAGTCATCAGTGTGTAAACAGTTTCCTAAAAATATATGTGCTATAAGTAGTTTTGATATAAATTAAAGCTTGAGTACACCATTAATAATCACTTTATATAAATTTTTCAGATCCCAGTGCAAAAGAGGAAGAAGTCAACCTCACAGAAGAAACGCAGGTTTAAGACTCACAATGACCATTTGGCAGGAGTACTGAAAGATTACACAGATGTTACTCCTGGCAAACAGTAATGGTGGCGTCATCAGACATGAGGATGTTTACAGTGGAACCTCACCACAGACTACTCTACTTAGTGCTTATTGCCTTTGAGCCTGGAAGATTCTCCTGATCAGTTAATTTATACATTAAAGTGTTACCTTTCCCAGGGGTCACAGGCAGACGGACTCCTTGTCTTTTAGGATGCGGCCAAGTATTAAACCTTTGAATTACAATCAGGTGATTAAAATATTTTCTCTCATTCAGCTTATGGCTGACTCTGCCACAGTATGGCTTATATCGCAGGTCTTTGTACTTGCACACAGATCCCAACAGTGTGAAAGTTCAGCAACTGAGTTGTGTCTTTAATGTATATAGCAGCAGTTTGAGGGATTTTTTTTTCCTCAGTTTTTTTTTTGCTCAGTGTGCTGTTACAACCTCTATTTTATATGCGAATTTGCAGTGTCTGTTTGCCTCTTGTTTATTAAAATAAAGGTAATTTCAGTTCTGGAGAGTCATGGTAACTTCATGTTGCAAATACATGTTTTGTGAATGGAGAAAGAATGGATGATTGACCGGATCTCCCCTGCCACTGTACAGAACAAGTTGCAATGAAGCACAATAACAGTACAAGTTCTGTGAATGGCAGAGGGGGCAGGAAGGGGTAGGTGAATAGCGCACATTCTTCACAATGCTCTGGGAGGTATCGCGCAGCATGAAGGAAGGACTTTTACATGAAGCAGGACATGGGATGCACACCATTACAGGCAACTGATGTGTTTTTAGTATATACAGTTGTGTCCAAAATTATTCAACCCCCACTGAAATTGAGTGTTTTGGCCAGTTTGACATTGCTTTTGATCATTCAGTCATCTTGCTTACATTTACATTAAAGAGGCACTTGTAGGTCAGACAAATATAACATAACAGTTATAATGAAATAACCACAAATGTCTTTTCTGTGCTCACAGCATTATCAGTTTTATTCAACCCCCAAGTGACATTCAATCTTAGTACTTAGTACAGCATCCTTTTACAGTTATAACAGCTTTTAAACGTGAAGCATAGCTTGACACAAGTGTCTTGCAGCGATCTACGGGTATCTTCGCCCATTCTTCATGGGCAAAGGCCTCCAGTTCAGTCACATTCTTAGGCTTGCGCACTGCAACTGCTTTCTTTAAGTCCCACCAGAGGTTCTCAATCGGATTTAAGTCTGGTGACTGCGATGGCCACTCCAAAATGTTCCAGCCTTTCCTCTGCAACCATGCTCTAGTGGACTTGGAGGTATGCTTGGGATCATTGTCCTGTTGAAAGGTCCAACGTCTCCCAAGCCTCAGGTGTGTGACGGACTGCATCACGTTTCCATCCAATATCTCCTGGTACTGAAGAGAATTCATGGTACCTTGCACACGCTGAAGCTTCCCTGTACCTGCAGAAGCAAAACAGCCCCAAAGCATGATTGACCCTCCACCATGCTTCACAGTAGGCAAGGTGTTCTTTTCATCATAGGCCTTGTTCTTCCTCCTCCAAACATAGCGTTGATCCATGGGCCCAAACAGTTCTAATTTTGTTTCATCAGTCCACAGAACACTATCCCACAACTTTTGTGGTTTGTCCACATGGCTTTTGGCATACTGCAGTCGACTCTTCTTATTCTTTGGAGACAGCAAGGGGGTACGCCTGGGAGTTCTGGCACGGAGGCCTTCATTACGCAGTGTGCGTCTTATTGTCTGGGCTGAAACTTCTGTACCCACATCTGACAAATCTTTTCTCAGTTCCTCAGCAGTCACACGGGGACTTCTCTCCACTCTACGCTTCAGGTAGCGCACAGCAGTCGAAGTCAGCATCTTCTTTCTGCCACGACCAGGTAGCGTTTCAACAGTGCCCTTTGCCTTGAATTTGCGAATGATGCTTCCTAAGGTGTCTCTTGGTATGTTTAACATCTTTGCAATCTTCTTATAGCCATTGCCCTTCCTGTGAAGAGAAATCACCTCTTCTCTTGTCTTCCTGGACCATTCTCTTGCCTTCACCATGTTTGTAACCACACCAGTAAATGTCTAGAAGGAGCTGAGTATCACAGTCATTTTAAAGCTGCCTAATTGGTGCTTATTATGCTTGATTGCTGCTCGGTGACATCCACAGGTGTTTTCAATACCTGATGGAAAGCACCTGTATGAACCTCTGTTCTTCAGAGTGGTAGTCTTTAAGGGGTTGAATAATTGTGGCAATGAAGAAACCACATAAGAACCATTTACTACTGTATTACATAAACAATTGATGTCATTTTAGTTGCATTTGGGTAGTTACAACGTCCTTGTAGGATTTGATTCTGAATACAATTCCAAATGTACACTATAGTCCCTAAACCCCTTTACAGCATTGGGGGTTGAATAATTTTGGACACAACTGTATACCCACCAAACAAAGAATTGCTGAACTTCAGCTTGACTTGGTATCTGCCTTTTCAAATCCCCTGCAAAGCAGAGTTTAAAATGGCAGAGAAAGAAGCAGCACAAGGAGCTAATCAGTTTAGCTTCAGCTTTAAAGCACAACTCTGGGCTGTTTTGTATGTCCCCAATGAGAAAAAAAAACACAAAGTCTGGCTGCATTACTGTCTTCTTTGGCATTGTCCCCTGAAGTACATTTCGACCACACGATGTCCTTAGCATTCTGGATCGAGCAATACCCTGTTTTCCTCAATTTAAAAGACTAGGGGTATACTGTGAGTCCAGGGCATCACCTATAGAGTGCACCAAAGACTTCTGGAAAAGGTATGTAGAAAAAACATTAAGTATAATACATGCTGGGGTAGAGCTGAGTGGTGGAGGGGGAGCCTAGAGTTAGTGGTGGTGGCGGGGGAGCCTGGAGTTAGAAAATTCAAGTTATTCAACTTGCTCATCGGTGCTCAAAAAATGACCATGTGATCAGCATGTGGTGTACAAGTGTACACATCTCTTAAAATCAGGGCCATTAAGAAAGTTGACAGAAGCAGAGCAATGTTTGTTACTAAATCAAGCTAATTATCTTTTTTAAAGATAAAATGTTTTTAAATGAATACTTAGAAATCGATGCATTTATTTCCAGCATGATGCTAGTTTAAGATTCCAAATGGAATTTTTTTTTTTATAAATCCCACTTCATATGCTCATATATTAATGTAAAACAGTGTCCATGCAGAAAATTATCTGCAGCTGGTTACTGGTGAAAGCGCACCCCGAAAACCATTTTTTTTTTTGTTTTTTTTTTCTTTCAGCCTGAACGTGATCTTTTGTAATTGCCCACGTTGTGTTTGCAGTTAGTGCCTGTCTGGTTAGGTTGATTACATAGCAGAATAGCCTAGTCCTTTCTACAGTTATAATGTGTGATGTATAGTAAAGTGACACCATGGCCTCCTTTGGGACATACTTGAAATGAATGACTAGTCCATGTTTTCCATATGGGCACCTTGCCCTGTCAGCTTGCATGCATATGCTCCTGTAAGCCCCCACGTGAAGAAAAATCCCTGCAATGTATTTCTTTCAGTGGTGGAAGTAGGTATTGTAATCACTATCTGACACTATCTTACATCTCCATATTTTATGTCATGATAAGGGAATTCTCTGTGTGGGTTGCTTATTCCAGATATAGTCCAGAGCAGCTGTTTCTGATTATCTGTATGAAGATCTGCTAAGCCACGCCATTGGTGATGTTTTAAAGCCAAGTCAAACTTTTAACAAAATCCTGTTTTCAGTTGCAGGAGCCTAACCTAAGTAACATCAAAGCCATTTCTTGTCTGATGTTGGTTGTGGGTACCTGCATCGTTTTCATTGTTCTCTAGTCTCCTTGTTATATGTTACTAGAACTGGCACCTAACTCTGGCCTCAGGAACAGCTATATTGTTTTACATTGTCAGTGGACAAAAATGTGGAAAATGCAATGATTCTGTAAATGACAGCAAATCGTAATGCCTAACATTTGTGTGTTATTCTCTGAAAACTGGATGCACAAAATACTGGGTACATTTTTAACCATTAGGTATTCCAGAGGTAATAAAACTGAATATTTATCTCTAATGCAGTTTATCAGTTTTGACTTAAAATGTTTTTTTTTATTACATGATTTACTAAACATTTTTTAAAAAATGATAGAGCTCGTTTTTTTATCACTGAAAAAAGTAAGGTGTTGTCTATATTCATGGCCTAGGATTTTCTGGAGTTTTTCAAAAGCAAATAATAGGAATAACTGTCCATTCAGCGCAGATCAATTACCTACCCCCCAGTATGGCCTGCAGCACCCTGGTCTCTGTTTACATCCTTCTGTACTGCTGAAGCAACGTTTCTCAGCTGCTTCTAGAGAAAGCTCTCTAAAGAAAGTTCTAACCCTTTTGTGATAAGAGATCATTGAAACCTACATGCCCAGACCAAATTCAGCAGCATCTATTAACATAAGTAGATCTATATGACTTATTTGTTTATCTAAAAAAAAAAACAGTGCTATGAAAAAGTACTTGCTCCTTCCTGATTTTTTGCATATTTGTCACACACCTGGTCACATCGGGTACGACTTGGCGTGTGATTTGCATGCCATGCGACTTGCAAATCATATGCCAAGTTGCACCCTATCGTACACAATTACAGCAGTCGAATCAGTGCGATTCCGACTTGGTCGGCGCCACACCGATTTCTAAAGTAGTACGTATACTACTTTTGGTGCGATTTGCATAGACATCTGTGTCAGATGTCTTACAAATCGCACCTGAAATCGGCATGTCCCCCAACTTTGAAATCGTGCAACTTCACTGCAAATGATTCAAATCATAAAACAAATTACTTTTTCACATAGGGCCAGTCTGGTTTGGACTGCTTTTTTCCCTTTAAAGTGATCGTAAACTCAGGAAAAAAAAAAAGTTTCCTGCTGCAAGGTAAAGTCATAATGTGCTAGTATGCATCGCATTGCAATATAAAAGGAGAGTTTACTACCACTTTTATAAATGAAATCTGCTTTTTTTTTTATTTACTTGGCTTTTCTTTGTGTAATATGAAAATTTGTTTGATCTGAATCATTTAATTGTGACAAATCTGCAAAAAAATTTAAAATCAGGAATGTCGAGGCATGGACTCCACTAGAGCTCTGAAGGTATGCTATGGTATCTGGCACCTATTCCTGTAACTTGCAAAGTGGGGCATCCATGGGCGGCACTTTTCTAGCACATCCTACAGTTGCGCAATTGAGATTGAGATCTGGAGAATCTCCTCAAAGCATTCAAACTTCAAACTCCTCAATTCATCAGACCAGGACACCTTCTTCCACTTTTGGCTGTGGACATGGGTCTATCTATGGGCACCCTGACCAGTCTGCAGCTATGCAGCCGCTATACAACAAACTGTGATGCACTGACACCTTTCTTCTGAATCCGCAAAAATTTATTCCACAGAAGAAGAACCTGGTAAACAGACATATTCAGCCTACTTGGAGATTAACCCCTGGCCCTTCCCAAACAGGTCAGACCTGTTGTCTCTAGGCCCCCTGTTCCATCCTGGTTTTTCAGTCACTGTCTTTAACAGCATGGCTGTTGATGCTCAAGTCTTGAGGGATAGAGGGGTTTTTGAGTCTCATTCTCAGTGTCCAGTCACCTGAAGGCTCCAGCCTACACTGTACGGTCTATGAATATCAAACCTGTGTATTGTACTGTACTCCCAAGATATGGAATTTAGAGGTAAGTCAAAATGTAACAAATTCTTTCTTGCTCTCAGTGTGCCTCTTTGTGAGACCTGTTCAGGGGACCGTTCAGAGGTTTGGATTTCCCATCACTTTCAGTGACAGTGACAATGGTCACCAGGACAAATATAGAGGGCAAATAACCTTAGTGTGGATGCAGACAGAAATAAAACCTGTCAGGACATCCAACCCTTCCTTACTCTACCCAAAAATATCTGTTCTTGATGGGCTGCCTTCTGGTTTTCCACATTTCCCTAGTTGTATTAATAAAAATCAGTGATCGTCCACCTTCCTTCCAGAATTTGGAAGTAGCCATCAATGATACTTAAGACGGCGGAAAGCTACAGCAGGTCGGACGCCATCTTTGTTTTTCACCTGGGTCAGTAATTTTTCATCTATTGATTTTCTCTGCTATCCTGTGCCTGTATACTTAATAAATACTTTAAGGATATCACACTATGTGGCCCTCTCTGTTTATTTGAGTTCTGGTGAGAACCAGCCAGATCTACAGGGCAGCCGCATCTATCCAAGTACCAGGCAGTGAAAGTCATGCTGACCAGATCTGACCAGACCAGTTGGGTGACACCGGAGGTCCAGTGATATTATACACAAATGTGCATGGAGATTGCGTATCTGGTGAGTGCGCAATCTTTACCTTTATGGTTCCAAATATTGGACGTCTGAGGATCATCTTGGATCTTAACAGCACCCCTTCATTGGACTCTTTCATTTATTTGCACTTCCTTCACTTTATAGCCACCATTCAGTGGCTTTGGTTATTAGCACACAGTCACTGTTTATTTTTCTGATTGTGATTCTGAGCTTCATCACTGTTGGTTAGATTGTATAGCACTGCACCCCCTTTTATATATACTCAGATACTAGTCCTGAGAAAGATGGACTGGGCTTCATCGAAACGTTGACAATAAAAACACTGCTGTTTTGATCTATCTCCTCTACAAGACCAATGAGTGCCATGATACCATTTTACATGATACACAGATACTAGAATATATGTCAAACTTATATAGGGAGTCTATAGAGCAGGGGTGCCCACTCTTTGAAGAATGATTTGGTAACTGGACTTGGGCCACAAAGAAATTAAATGGTTCAGAATTTGAATTTTTTTTACTTTGAATAGCATAATGAACATTTCTGTCCTGCAGCCACTGAATGCCAATGGGAGGGAGAGGAGGAGAAGATGGATTTCAGCGGTTGCAGAAGGATTGGTTCCTGTATATGTTGCCACCCCTCCTCTCCGAGTGTAAAACAGAATGTGACAGGGAGGCTGCACAGGCCCCCTGGAACATGGGACGTGGTCGCCATTGTGATCTCTGATGCTACACCAGAGATTGAGGGTGTGTGGTAAAAACACTCAACTATAGGGTTTTACAGCCCTCCAAACCACAAATGTAAATGAGCCCTTACTGTCTTGAGCCCCCAGTAAGGTTGCTTTCACACTAATGCGCTATGGTTTACCTGTACAGCGGGTGCAGCACAGTGCACCTGCGGGTTAGCTGCGCTTTGCCTTAGACTTCTATTATATCTTGTAGGTGTGGTGCACCTTCAGAAAACACCTTTTGGTTAAGCTCAAGTGTACTATATGTTCTTATCAGTTTTTGGGAGAGGGAACGCCGGTGTCCTATTGGCTCGGGACACTGGTTAGTACCACCTCTGATGTAATTAGGTATGGAGCGGTGGGCGAGTTCCTTTTTCCTCCTGGGTTGACTCTAGCCTGAGTTCCACAGGTTTGTCCCCAGTGATGGCAGGACTCTCCCTAAGCTCTAATGCCTTCCTGGTAGGGATGGGGCTGCATTGGCCTGGCCGAGGGCTAGGCTGAGAAAGAAGCTTGCGGTGTATGCGCCCCTGCAGTGGCAGTCCAGGGGTGCCGAAATTCTCACGGTGAGGGAGCTCACTTTGAGCTTTAGGCACCTTGGCCACTACTCCAGTCACGCTTTTTTTTTCCACACCTGCCTCTAGGGCCGAGCCTTTTGGCCAGGACAAGAGGAATTTTTTATTCCTCACCAAATGGCCCACCATAGTACTGCACTATGGCACATGCACTTATCCACCTCTCCTTTCCTTTGTACGTATCTGGTTGAGGTCGGGGGCCACATCAGAGGGTTCCAAGGGCCACAGGTCGAGCACCCTTGCTATAGAGGATATAGCCGGGTGTCTGGGGGGTAGGGGCAGTTAATTAGAAATATCTACCTTTTGACATGCTTCACTCAGTAAAGCGTGACTGAATTCACAATGACTTGTGATAAAATGCAGAGAAAAAAGATGTACATTTCCAGCGGTTTTATGCGCATTGACTGATGATGTGCATTTTGCATGTTTCCTGTGACATCGCATAGAAGAATTTTCAGTGTGCATCTTATCTTCCATCTAATATTATATTACTTCCCTTTTTGTTTTCCTCTCTCCAGTTGTTCCAAAATCATCAGCTTCCAATTGTTATTAATAGGGATGCACCGAAATTTTGGTGGCTGAAAATACCCCTTTCTGCCGTCGGCTGCAATGAAAAAAAGCACAAATACAGGTGCTGAAAAAAACCTGCCCCTCACCGCTGCTCGCCACCACCCCTCTCGCCATCAGCTGCTGCCACTGGCAACCGCTTGGTAGTTCTCAGCCCTACCTGAGAAACCATTGATCCCGGCGCTGGGCATAGAGATGAGTGAAGGAAAGATGGCCGCCACTCTCTATGCCTTTGGAGGACCGAGCATTCCAGTTCCGAGCATTTTTTTTTTTTTTTTTTGATCCAATGCTTTAGATTGCAGAGGAGAGATGTGGGGTCTTATTTACCCCATATCTCTCCATAAAGAGGACCTGTCACTAATTATTTCTATCACAAGGGATGCAAGCTTTTCTTGTGATAAGAATAAAAGTGATTACAAATTTTTTTAAAGTAACAGTGCAAAAAAATACCAAACCATTAAATAAATAAAAAAAACTTTAAAGTGCCCCGTCCCCCTGTGCTCGCACGTAGTGGTGAACACTTACGTAGGCCATGCCCTCATATGTCAATAGTGTTCAAACAACACACGTGAGGTATCGTCTCGAACATCAGAGCAAGAGCAATAATTCTCGCACTAGACCTTCTCTGTAACTTTACACTGCTAACCTGTAGATTTTTTTAAAGAATCACCCATGTAGATTTTTAAGTATCACAGTTTCACGCCATCCCACGAGCATGCGCAATTTTAAAACATGACATGGGTATCTATTTACTTGACATAACACCCTCTTTCATATTTTACAAACAACTGGGGTATGTATTGTTTTTTTCTTGGGTTTTTTTTTTAATCAATGTATTTTTTCCCAAAAATATATATTAATGTTTAAAAACTGCGCATTTCAGTTTCGGTTTTTGACCAAGTGCATTTTGAATTTTCGTTTAAGGCACCAGAATTTTCATTTTTGCGCACCACTAGTAATTAAGGTATTCATACAGTTAATGATGTGGAACTAAACTTGAAGTCAGTCAGTTAGGGACAGTACGTGGGGATTGTTGAAGTTAGCATAAGCTCACCTATACTAAACAGACAACATGGCATACTTGTTCTGGGTTCACATGATCTGAATCCATCGTGTTAGGTCACATGGCCTATAACAGCTCTGAATTGTTGGTGCTGTTACCAGCTTTTTCAGGCCACATGACCCGGAACTAGAGCAGTGGGCAGATACTGCATGCCTAACTGAGCAGTGATGCGTGCCTAACTTTAACTCCACTTCAACACATATGGGATTAAAAAGGACTTGTTACTTATTTTAGTCATCTGAATGCCATCACGTTTTTTTCTTAATAACATTGTTTCTGCTTACCTAATATTTCTTTAGCCAGATTCTGTAAAAGAATTTCACTGTTATATAAAATTTGTTCACATACATTGTGGGTGTAATACCTTTTTAAAACAATGCAGCCTGATCAAAATATAACACTCTAAAAAATCTCCCCACTTTACACTACATGGTGGTAGACATCAATGGAAACCAGACATGAGTTCTAATCCTTTACCTCTCAATTTCAAAGCAAGAATATTTTTTTTCTCATGTTTCAGTTTCTACTCAATAATAACTATGTGGGAATGAATATACAAACTGAAATCATTAACCCTAATGGGCTTAAAAGGAACCCTTTTATATTTTAGTCTATGTATTTTATTGTATGAATGTTTTTTGTTATGCAATCGAGATGTTATGGTCAGGGCCGTAGATAAGAGGGTACCACCAGTCCTCCTGTATGGGGCCCAGGCCACCAGGGGGGCCCAGGCAGATGGGTGAATCAGATGTGGGCAGGGAGGATGATCAGCATGGTGGGGGGGTTTGCGGTCACTGGTTCCCCTGTATGGCTCTCTGCAGCGGCTGAAAGTTGGCTTCTTTTCCTATCCCTCCCTTTGGTTTCAGCTGCTGCAAAGAGAACTATACAGGGGATCGGTTCCAATAATTGCCGCCCCCCCCCCAACTGCAACCATCACCCTCCCTGTGCACCATAACTTTCCTGCTGCCCAGGCCCCCCTGTGTGCCCCCATCCCCGCAGTACTGCCGGCTTCCCTCCTCTCCTTCCCACTGGCAGCTGCAAGCACACAATAGGAATCTTCAAGATGGAGAGTTGGGGGGAGGGTCCACTAAATATGTCACATTTACCAGCCCCTTTCCTGAATGAACACAATGAATGATCAATATCGATCACTCACTGTGTTCATTCATAACTGACGCATAGTAAACTGTATTTTGTTTGGGGGGGGGGGGCTGTCAGGTTGGCTGTATGGTGCTCCGTGGTTTCTAATGGCACCCCTGGTTATGGTTTGATTATATGCTTCCCAAAATGTTGTTTATTTTAATGGTGATGTTTTTATTTTTATCCATTATGTAAGGTAAGTAATATGCAGTATATCTTCCTTTTATAAATGCATGAGGAGGTTGGGAAGCCCACCCCTTACGATCAACCCATGATGGAGTGATAGCCCTAGGCATTCTGTCCTTTAATCAAAGGATCAATCACTTCTGAATGGTGGTGTTTACCTTTTTCTATATGCACTGTGCAGATGCGGACTCTTTTGCTGAGAACATCCAATGAGACACTATGTTGCAGGTATGAAAGTGAAATATTTTAAGGCTGAATTACAGAAAGACACCTAAATACACTTGAAATGGTGTGTTCACCATCCACAAACCTCTGGCTCTAGCAGGAAGTGATGCAGTTAGCAGCGGTATTACTACCGCAGCTAAATGTGACAGCTTCCCTCTCAGGCTGGTTGTTAGGAAGCCAGTGGTCACTGGCTTACTAGCAACTAGTGATGTATCCCTGCTCTGCACATTCATCTGTAAGCTGGATTTTCCTGGTTGACAGCTGAATGTAGCCAATAGGACGGGGATGGTGGCCGTTGCCGTACTTGGTCAAGTACATTGTCCAAATATGGCCATAACCACTACTTTGCCCCTTTGTTTACAATTCAACTGTAAGCTGGGAATTTGTAATTTGGTAAGTAGTAGTTTCGGGGGTAGATTGTTTTGGTACTCGCATGTAGATTGACAAGGATCTAGTTCACTGAATGACATGATTGATGATGGATTTATACTCTGGGACATTTTTGCTTTTCTTCTAATAAGGAACTTGTGTGTGGTGTACTTTGTGCGGTATGGATTTTTGGGGTATCCCTCAGGGTTTTTTTTTTTTTACCCTCCTAAAATCTATATATCAAGGATAAGGGTTCTGAGATGGATTTTAAAAGGGGGGACCCCGCTAATTCTTTTTCTCATCTGTCATTCACCCTTGCTGTATGATGTACTAATATTTCCTGGTATTTTACATGTGCTAGTCATTTTTTATTTTGTAAATGGCAATGGCAAGGGATCCCCAAGGGTTTTAGGCTCTGGCATGTATTTTGGGGAATCCAATTTGCAAAGAAAACCATGCTAACAGAGAATTTCCATTTACCAACAATTTAAACTTTATTTTTTACATTCTTTTGCATTAGTACATTTCCTTCAGGACAGTGTATATGCACCCACCCCCAGCCCTATGCCATTTGTTTGATAATCCCTTGCCTATTAGACTTAAAAATGGGCAGAACTGATTGATATATTCAGGTTCACTTCAGTGGGGTTCACGTTAACATCCAGAACTTTAGCACAATTCAGTGAACCTCTTGTCAATTATGGGTTCATTCCTAGTCACTAGTGACTGTTAAAAGATGAATGACTGAGCAAGAAGTATTTTGCATTTGCTTACACAATGGGATTATTTTTTTTAAAGGAGTAAAGAGTGTTTGGTCACAGAAGGGAATATTAGTAAATAAGATAAATCTGTGCTCACTTTTTTGTTTTTTTACAAGGTTAACTGAAAAAAATAATTAGGATAATCTTTAAAAAAAATATATATATATATTATAAGGGGATTTTACTATCACAAAATTTAAAAGAAAAATCCAGTGAAAATATTGATATATAAATCAAATTAAAAAGTTTTTCCTGCAATATTCGTCTGCAACCCTACGATTTATGTAGTACGGTTTTCTGCCACTGGATGTAATCGATCTGATGGCCAATATCATTCAAGCCTCTTCTTATGAACCCCATTATTCCTGGACTCCCCCCAATCTGTGACTGGACAGTGAAAGAAGAAACAGCACAGTATCTCTGTCACTCTGCTTTCTGTCAAGCTTGTTGCTTGTACTGCTTCTCCCAGTCTGAATTCCATTGCAAAGAGACTACAAGACGCTGACACCCAGTCACATTGAGGTTCTTACACTGCTTGTATTTAAAAATGACAATATTTAATGATGCACACTTTTAATTTAATTCCCCCATGTGTTTCCCTCTCTTACCTGTACTACCGATCTAGCTTCAAAACACAAGCACATTGAATCCAGTGTTGTCCTGCTGCAATACGCTGTTCAGGTGACAGCCTGTGTCCCGCACAGCCACCTTGGTTTTCAGCTGGTTGGTTCTCTTCAGCTGGTTGGTTCTTTTAAGTTCAGACAGCCTGCTTCCGATAATTCTCTGAGCCTATTTCCCAGCTACTCTGCATGTCAGGTCCTGTAGCCTCCTGGGAGATGTGATGTGGGTAACCAGGGCAAGGGACATGTCATTCTGACGTAGGTGAGAATGGTGGCAAATAATGGGACTGGAGGAAAAAAAAACCTAAATAAACTCAGAAAAAATGCATTTGTGATTGTGGGGGATTTAAATAAACTCCCTTCTTTCTGAGAATGAATTTCTGCTTTATTGAATACAGAGGTTCATTCATTTTGTGTTTATTATATCAGCCTAAACTTTAGCTTAAACGAGAAGTAAGCTTTTTGTTTGTTCTAGACCATCCTTTCTCAACCTTTTCAATGCAGAGGAACCCTTGGCATAGCTTTGCGGTCTCAGCCCCTGCTAAAAATGACTGTATCTACAATTCATGATACATTAGTGTGATAGTCAGAGGTAAGAATACTCCTTACACTTGTGATGATTGGGAATAATTACCCTCCTACAGATTGCTAAAAAGATCAATGGTGTTAGTGGGAACTTGCCTGAGAGGCAAAAATTGCTCATTGCTCAAGGAACCCCTGGCAACCTCTGGAAGAACCCTAGTTGAGAAACCCTGTTCTAGCCACTTGCAAGGTATTTCATCAAAGAGACTTACCAAGAGGCACTAAGATCTGGAATGGATGGCATTCCAAGGGGGGTTGCCTTTGAGGACATTCATGCATGCCAGAAACCTGTGCAGATACAGGCACTGCCCTTCTTTGCACATCTTCTGGCAGTGCCCCTGGAACATAAACTCAAAGACTTTGTACCGCAAGCAGCCATCACTCATTTTGGGGTCTTGAATGGGCTGTGGTGCATTTGCACAAGAGGTGCCTGGCAGTTGAATGCTTTAAGCATGTTTTGTGGTGCACCAGAAACCTCCTCATCCAGCTGAGGATGAAGATGTCCAATTGAGGACTGCTGCATACTGCGTGCTCCAGAAAATTAAGATCCCCCTCCCCCCCCACTTTCCCTTTTTGTGTCTTTGTCTTTCAATAAAGCTCCACCCAAAAAGGGAATTTCCACTTTAAGGCCTCATCCTCCGTTCCCTGTTAAGAATTGGCATCTGTGGGGAATGGGGGGTCGTTACCTGAATTTGACAGGTACCCCCTCCCACTTCCGCTGTGGCTGCCTATGTTGTCCCCCCCCCCCCCCACTAGTGTTTTGAGACACATGACAAATCCAAGAAAACTGAGACCATTCACAAAGCACAGCGCTACTCGCACATGCCCAGTGGGCACCCAGCTGTGAAGCCCGCATTGAAGATGCCGGCATCGGGGACAGAGTACGGCCAGTGAACCCGGCTGTGGTGAGCACACCGCTGGATAAAAGGACAGGTATCTGTTTTTTTTTTTGTTTTTTAACAATAGATTTTTATTAGATTGTTTTATACATAACAGGAAAGAGGGTCTAACATTAGACTGGGGAACGAGGAGCAGATAACAAAGACATGGTCCACCTAACAGATATAAACAGATCTTATAAGTGCAACACGTGTAATAGTAATAGCGGAAAAATAACAGCAATAATTATATTTAACGTCAACCCAAGAAATGTAATGCTTCATGAAATAGTAATTATAATTAGTAATCATAATTACAATCGCAGTTACAACCACAACCACAATTATACATCCTCAACTTTATCGCTATCATTCCAGCTTATGCAAGGTTTCCATTGGTGATTGAATCTAGAGACCTTATTTTTTCTTATAGCTAATAAACGTTCATACACATAGTTTGTTTTTAGAATCTGTATGGACTCGGAAGGGTTAGGCGTGTGTGAGTTCTTCCAGTTTCTAGTTATGGTGGTTCTAGTTGCCAGTAAAATGTGGGAGATAAATACATGGAAGTGAGGAGGAAATTCCCAGGTTTAATAAAGCAAGGGCTGGATTAGGTTTCACAAGTATACCAGTAACCTCTGAAATAATTAGGAAGATTTTTATCCAGAAGCTAGTGAGATTCCTGCAATATCAGAGAATATGTGGTAGTGTGTCTATAGCGCCACAATTTCTCCAGTATAGAGGAAAGTGAAGCGAGCTAAATTTAGAAAGCCTATACAGAGTATAGTACTAGTGTGTGATAATTTTTAAAGACATTTCCCAGTGGTCAATGCAACTAGATACTTTGTATAAGGATTTTATAGCAGATTTCCAGTGCACTTCAGAAAAGTGCATTGACAGGTCGGATTCCCAGTGGAGCATAGTCGCGCTTTTAACAAAATCTAGTTTCTTCTGTAAGAGATTATAAAAGAAGGATGTAGACTTTTTAGGACTTCTGGTAGTCGATAAGTTTGACCAGGTCAAGTCTGGGACCCATTTAATGTTAGGGGGTAGGGTACGTAAAGCATGGGTAATTTGTTGATATTGGTCTTTCGGTTTACGAAATCTCAAATTCAGCTTTCAGTGTTTCCCAGGTTTTTATTGTATTAGGGATGTATAAATTTTAGATTTTCAGAATACCTTTCCCTATCCACCCTTGTATATTAAGAAAAGGGATAGCGAGTTCCATGAGTTTTAATGGGAAAAGTAATGAGGAAATAGAGGCTGTATTCTGGGAGTTGGCTAATAGTTTTCTCCAGGCTACAAGGCTACAGTGTGTGGTGGGGGAAAGAGTATTCAGATTCCAAGGTTTCCAGGCATCCATAAGTAGGAAATGGGAAAGATTACCTCCCAGAACCAGTGTAGATTCAAGAGTTATCCAAGGGGTAACTGAGGGCTATTGAAACCACTCTCTGATTTGGTCTAAGCGGACAGCAGTTAAGTAGTCCTCAAAGTCAATACAGCCAGCTCCACCAGTAGTTTAGTATTTAAGGATAAGAGAGCTTGACATTCTAGGTTTTTTATCATTCCACAAGAAACGCTTACAGAGTCTAGTTAGAGACCTTAAAGTTTTTGAAGGGGGAGTGATCTAAACTTACACAATCTTAGGTAAGATTTTCATTTTAAAAGTGGCTTGTCTAGCCATCCAGGACAAATTAAATATGCGTAATTGGAGTAGTTCATCAGATAGTTTCCTTATTAAAGGTTTATAGTTCAATTTAGCCAGGATTTGTAGGTTAGAGGCTAGAGTGATACCCAAGTAGGGGATCCCGCTATCTCTCCAAACATGGTAATTGGGCTTGTACCGTATATACTCGAGTATAAGCCGACCCGAATATAAGCTGAGGTACCTAATTTTACCACAAAAAACTGGGGAAAACTATTGACTCGAGTATAAGCCAAGGGTGGGAAATGAGGCACCTACTAGTCAATGTAAAAAATTGGTGTCAGTGGGAGGAATAGTGCCCCATCATTGGTATCACTGGGAGGAATAGTGCCCCATCATTGGTGTCAGTGGGAGGAATAGTGCCCCATCATTGGTGTCAGTGGAAGGAATAGTGCCCCATCATTGGTATCACTGGGAGGAATAGTGCCCCATCGTTGGTGTCAGTGGGAGGAATAATGCCCCATCATTGGTATCAGTGGGAGGAATAGTGCCCCATCATTGGTGTCAGTGGGAGGAATAGTGCCCCATCGTTGGTGTCAGTGGGAGGAATAATGCCCCATCATTAGTATCAGTGGGAGGAATAGTGCCCCATCGTTGGTGTCAGTGGGAGGAATAGTGCCCCATCGTTGGTGTCAGTGGGAGGAATAGTGCCCCATCGTTGGTGTCAGTGGGAGGAATAGTGCCCCATCATTGGTGTCAGTGGGAGGAATAGTGCCCCATCGTTGGTGTCAGTGGGAGGAATAATGCCCCATCATTAGTATCAGTGACACCAATGATGCGGCACTATTCCTCCCACTGACACCAATGACACTTGCTGACCCCTGTTGCAGTATGGTGCTGCTGCAGCCAGCATATGTGGTTGCAGCAGCACCTCTGCACTGCACACTTAGTGGCTTTTCCCTCACTCGATTTTCGCGGGTCCGCTCGGCTCCGCCTCCTCGCCCGTGATTGGCCACCTGTGTACCTTTCCTGAGCTACAGTTCTGGCGGCCAATCACCGGTGAGGAGGCGGAGCCGAGCGGCAGGAGTGAGGGAGTGGCCGGAGTGACGGAAGGAGCAGCGCTTCCTGGATGGATCATCGTGGGACCGGAGCCAGGTAAGAGACAGCAGCCCTCTGCCCACCCCTGTACGCGCCCCCCTTGACGGAGCCTCGCGCTCCCCACTATCTGCAGATGTTGACTCGAGTATAAGCCGAGGGGGCCGTTTTTCAGCACAAAAAATGTGCTGAAAAACTCGGCTTATACTCAAGTATATACGGTAATTAAGATTTTAAAGGCCCAGGGACTCCAACATTTAAGATGAGGGACTTAGAAAAATTCACCTTGTAGTAAGATACAGCACTAAACCGGTTCAAAACTTTGTGTGCAAATAGGAGTGATTGGGGATTCAATAGTAGTAGAATGTTATCATCCACAAATAGTTGGATAGTGTGATGTTGTTTTCCAATGAGTAGACCTGAGATATCTGAGTGTGATCGGATCATTTCAGCTAATGGTTCGATAAGTAAATTAACAGTTCCCTACTGCGCTATAGCCGAAGGACGACTACAGCGCGGTTGTGTAATCCTGGGACGACGTCACTCTAGAACACGCCTCCTGAACGCCCCCTGGCGGCGCACACCTGGCGCCGCTAGTGATCGCTCTGTCCGACAGCCTTTTACCACGTGATCAGCTGTGTCCAATGACACAGCAGATCACCGGGTAAATGCAGTTGCCGGTCATCGGCTGGACTTTCCTCACGCTGTCACAGCATGAGGAAAGTGCTGATAACCGGCAATTGTCAGAGGAGGGATCGGCACTGATCATCAGGGCACTGATGATCAGTGCCACCCACCTGTGCCCAACAGTGCCACGCACCTCTGCCCCACAGTGCTACCCATCAGTGCTGCCCATCAGTGCAGCATCATCAGTGCCAGCTCATCAATGCCGCCTATCAGTGCTGCCTAATCAACACACATCAGTGAAGGAGAAAAATTACCTGTTTGCAAAATTTTATAATAGAAGCAAAGAAAACCTTTTTTTTCGTCAAATTTTTTGTTTATAGTGCAAAAAAATAACAACCAACGGCGAGTAAATACCACTAAAAGAAAGCTCTATTTGTGTGAAAAAAATTATAATTTCATATGGGTACAGTGTTGCATGACCCTCAATTGTCATTCAAAGTGCGACAGCGCTGAAAGCTGAAAATTGGCCTGGGCAGGAAGGGGGTATAAGTGCCCATTAGGCAAGTGGTTAAATATTATTGGAGATAAGGGACATCCTTGTTGGGTAATCGGGAAAGTTTTTGATAACATTTCCAATGTGTATACCTGTGCAGAAGGGTTAGAGTACAGGGTATGAATAGCCTGATGCATGAGGCCTTTAAAGCCAAATTTTTCTAGGGTATGGAACATATAGGACCAGTGTATGCGGTTGAAGCATCAATAGATGGCATTAAGAAGGGTATTCAAGCAGATTTAGCATAGTAGATGGCGTTTATCATTCATTTTGTGGCAGTGGAGGAGTGTCTGCCAATTGTAAAACCGATTGATCAGTCTTGACCAGTAAGAATTAAGTTTGTAAGGTGTCGAGTGATTAGTTTAGCATTTATTTTACATCTACATTTAACAGTGATATAGGGCGGAGGTTCTCAGGAGTTGTAGGGTCTTTGCCAGGTTTGGCGATGGTGACTATATGTACTTTAAGCATTTCCTCAGGGAATGAGGATGAAGAAGCTGCTACATCAAATATATGTTTTAAATGTTGTTTTAAGTGGTGTTGAAAGGTTTTGTAGAATTCTGATATAAAGCCATCCAGACCTGGCAATTTACCATTGGGTAAGGAATTTATTGTGTTCAATATCTCAACTAGTGTAAACTCTGAGTTTAGCTCTTGAAGTTGTGTCGGGGTTAAAGATGGCAAATTGAGTTTGCTAAGGAAATCTTTTATGGCTGTATCAGAAGGTTGGGTGGTGGTGGGGTCATCTTTTAAATTATAGAGGGAACTATAATAGTTGTCGAAAGAGTCAGCTATTTCTTGTGGATTATTTTGTGGTTATCTGTCTGGTGATACAAAAACTGGATTTTCGCTTTGGATTGTTGTGCTGCAATTCTATTCGCCAAGAATTTGCCTGCTCTATTTCCTAGCATAAACGTTAAGTTTCAGGGTTCTGGCGTGGCGTTCGTATGAGTCAAGTAAGAGTCTATGTAAGTCTAGACAAAGTTGTGTAAGCTCCGAGGATAGTTTGGGATTAGGGGATTTTTTGTTTAAAGTGTCTAAATTGTGTATGCATTACAACAGGTCATTAAGGTATTGCTTCCTTTGGTGTTTGGCTCTATTTGAATGCATACTGCCCTCATATATGCCTTATGAATGGATTTTCTACAGATCCTGTGTTATTGGCAAAGAATTCCTGCAGGTGTTTAGATAGGTCAGTGTGAAATTGTGGTAAGTATAACAACCTGGAATCGCATCTCCATAAATACATCTGAGAAGTGCACTCTTTCTCCTCGATTACTAGGGTAATAGGAGAATGGTCAGACCATGTTATGTATCGAGGAGGATGCTTATCTACAAAAAACATATAAATTCTGGAGTACGTCAAATGTCGTGTGGAAAAAAAAGTAAAATCTTTCTCAATCGCATGCCAATATCTCCAGACATCAAATAGGTTTACTGAGTGGAAATAACGTTGTAAGGAGTCAGTACGTGTCAATACGTGAGTTGGAACGTGATGAGTAGGGATGAGCGAATTATTCAAAAATTCGATTCGGCTGATTCGCCGAATTCGCAGAATAAATTCGATTCGAGGCGAATATATTCGCGGCGAATTTAACTTATAAAAAGGGTGTTTCTAGGCTTCAGAGAGCCTTTATATTAGTGCAGAACACTGTACCTTTAATTTAAATGCCCTTGGAGTCTGCTGGGGAAGAGAACTAATACTGTCAGTCAGTATGACATGCAGATGAGTGCCGTCGATCTTAGAATCACCGCACACTTCACTCATTTGGGCAGTCACGGGGCCAAAACCAGAGTGTGGAGCCACAGTGTGGCGGTGGAGGCAGCAGCAATGGGAGGCCATACAGCACCCTATGACAAAATGGAACCCACCAGCAGTGTGAGGAGACCTGAAAGTGGCACATGGCAGAGTGTGGCGATGGAGACAGCAGCAATGGGAGGCCGTACAGGGACCCATGACACACTCTGGACCTGGCAGCAGCATGAGGAGGCGGTACAGGGGCCCATGACAGATTACGGGCCTGGCAGCAGCAGTGGGCGGGCGGTGGATGCAGCAGTATTCGGAAGCCAAACACAGGCCTCGGTTAAAAAGCGGAAGCCGTCAGCAGCGTGAGCAGACGACAGAGGCACATGGCGCAGGGTGGCGGTGGATGCAGCAGTATTCGGAAGCCAAAAACAGGCCTCGGTTAAAAAGCGGAAGCCGTCAGCAGCGTGAGCAGACGACAGGCACATGGCGCAGGGTGGCGGTGAAGGCAGCAGCAATGGGAGGCCATACAGCACCCTATGACAAAATGGAACCCACCAGCAGTGTGAGGAGACCTGAAAGTGGCACATGGCAGAGTGTGGCGATGGAGACAGCAGCAATGGGAGGCCGTACAGGGACCCATGACACACTCTGGACCTGGCAGCAGCATGAGGAGGCGGTACAGGGGCCCATGACAGATTACGGGCCTGGCAGCAGCATGAGGAGTCGGTACGGGGGCCCATGGCAGATTACGGGCCTGGCAGCAGCATGAGGAGGCGGTACAGGGGCCCATGGCAGAGTGGCGGAGCGTAAGCAGCTAAAATTGAAGGCCATACAGAGGCCTATGTTAAAAAGTCCCCCCAGCAGCAGCGTGGGGAGACGACTATCAAGAGTCCAATGGCAGAGTGGCGGAGCAGAAGCAGCTTCAATTGAAGGCCATACAAAGGCCTAGGTTTAAAAGTCCCTCACAGTTAATTCCAATAACGAACTCTACTCCTCCGTGCAATCTACTTACGAGACCCTGGGCAGGTCTGGGTCCAATTTGTGGTAGAGACTGGTTTTGTTCAGCCATGCTTGAGCGAGTAATAACAGGTCTGTGCTGCCCTTTGGTGTCTGGCTTAATGCGCACAACACTGAACGTCCCAGCGTTTGTCAACGATTTGCCGTTAAGTGATGCAAACCCGCTGAACCACGTTCATGAGGAGCCGGTACAGGGGGCCATGAATCAGTATGGACCTGGCAGCAGCGTGAGCAGACGACAGAGGCACATGGCGCAGGGTGGCGGTGTAGGCAGCATTATTCTGAAGCCATACACAGGCCTAGGTTAAAAAGCGGAAGCCGTCAGCAGCGTGAGCAGACGACAGAGACACATGGCGCAGGGTGGCGGTGGATGCAGCAGTATTCGGAAGCCAAACACAGGCCTCGGTTAAAAAGCGGAAGCCGTCAGCAGCGTGAGCAGACGACAGAGGCACATGGCGCAGGGTGGCGGTGGAGGCAGCAGCAATGGAAGGCCATACAGCACCCTATCACAAAATGGAACCCACCAACAGTGTAAGGAGACCTGAAAGTGGCACATGGCAGAGTCTGGCGATGAAGTCAGCAGCAATGGGAGGCCGTACAGGGACCCATGACACACTCTGGACCTGGCAGCAGCAAGAGGAGGCGGTACAGGGGCCCATGGCAGAGTGGCGAAGCGTAAGCAGCTTAAATTGAAGGCCATACAGAGGCCTATGTTAAAAATAATAACATGTTTGGGGCATGATTCATGGCGGATTTAGTCAGTTGTGTCAGGAACTGGTGGTTTGAAATCCAGACTAATCCACGCCTGATTCATTTTCACAAACGTGAGTCTCTCCACACTTTGGGTGGACAGTTGTGTCCTCCGCGGAGTTACAATACCTCCTGCCGCACTAAACACGCGCTCCGATGCCACGCTACTGGCCGGGCATGACAGCCTTTCAAGGGCAAATTCAGCTAGTTGGGGCCAAAGGTCAAGTTTCGTTGCCCAGTAGTCAAGGGGATTGTCTACCTCGGTTGGCAGGGTGCTGTCCAAGTAGGCCCGAGCCTGTTGTTTGAGGTCCTGCTCCAGGTCCACCTGATGCTGCTGCTGCTGCGGCTGGTTAGTAGTTTCCTCACTGCGCTGGTGAAGAAAGCTACTCATCATCGACTGCAGACTGAGGCAGCCGCTGCTGGTGGAGCTGCCACTGCTCCTACCACCCCACCTCTCCCCTGCTGCCATGGCAGCGGAACGCGAGCGCACAGGGCCCACAGTGTCTGAGGATGGACGTTGGCGCAGAAAGGCAGAGACCAACTGACTACATAGGTGGTTTTTATAGTACTTTATTTTGGCCTCCCTCTCAGCAGGTGTGAAAAAGGCCACCATTTTTGAACGGTAGCGAGGGTCCAACAAGGTGGACAGCCAAAAGTCATCCCTCTGTCTGATGGTTATTATTCGGCTGTCGCTACGCAAGCAACCGAGCATGCTATGGGCCATTTGTGCCAAGGAATGCGAGGGACTCCCTGCCTCCATCTCCACAGCATACTGCTCACGGTGCATCTGGGTCCTCTGTCTCCTCCTCCTCCTCTACCAGATGCTCCTGCTCCTCCACTCCTGTCCGCTGAGTGGAAAAACCACCCATTTCACTCAATAATTCCTGAGCACCAATGTCCTCCTCTACCTCCTCCTCTTCTTCCTGTCCTGCCCCCACAGGGGTCATGTGGCGTTGAGATCTGTGCGCCACGTCTACCGCACCCTGACCAGCCATTGTTAACAGCATTTGTTCCAGGACGTGCAACAGAGGAATGACGTCGTTCATCCCATAGTCCTGCCGACTCACGAATAGCGTGGCCTCCTCAAAGGGCCTGAGCAAGCGGCAGGTGTCACGCATGAGCTGCCAATGGCTGACATCTAAGTTACACAGGGGAGTACCTTTATCCGCTTGTAACATCAGGAAATCGGTGATGGCCTTTCGCTGTTCGTAAAGGCGGTCTAACATATGTAGGGTTGAATTCCACCTTGTTGCAACGTCGCAGATCAAGCGATGCTGTGGAATTCCGTTCTGCCGCTGCAGCTCAAGGAGGGTGTGCTTTGCGGTGTAGGAATGGCTGAAATGCATGCAAAGTTTACGTGACATTTTAAGGATGTCTTGCAGTGTGATGGTGGATTTTAGGAACCGCTTGACAACCAGATTGAACACGTGAGCCATGCATGGCGCATGGCACAACCTTCCTTGACGCAGAGCAGACACCATGTTCTTTCCGTTGTCGGTCAACATGGTTCCGATTTTCAGTTTGCGCGGAGACAGCCATCTGTCGATTTCTCTGTTCATTACACTCAGAAGTTCCTCCCCTGTGTGACTACGTTCGCCAAGGCATACCAGGTGCAGCACAGCGTGACACCGTTGCGCCCTGCACATGTGATATGCCGGTCGGGTAATGGGACTTGGCACGGGGGTGGCGGCTGAGGACACGGCGGAAGAAGAGGTGGTAGAGGCGGACATCTTTGCTGGACCAAGGACGTGCAAACGTGGAGGCAAAAGCGGCGTGACCTGTCCAAGTTGCTGGTGCGGCTGTGCCGGCACCACGTTCACCCAGTGGGCCGTAAATGACATGTACTGTCCCTGACCGTAGTTACAGCTCCACACGTCGGCGCTGCCGTGCACTTTGGCAGAGACCGACATGCTCAAAGACTGGCCCACCATCTCTTCTACATGTGAATGCAGGGCTGGCACTGCCTTTTTGGCAAAGAAATGCCGGCTTGGCACTCTCCACCGCGGCTCGGCACAAGCCATCATTTCTCGGAAAGGTGCTGAGTCCACCACTTGGAAAGGGAGGGACTGCAGCACCAGCAACTTGGACAGGAGGACGTTCAGCTTCTGCACCGTCGGGTGCGTGCTCGCAAACTGTTGTCTCTTGGAAACGGATTCCAAGAAAGACTGCTGACGGAATCCGTGAAGAGGAGTAGCAGGAGAAGCAGCATCTGAACGAGCGGAAGATGCCAACGAGCGACAACTCCCCTCAGCAGAGGTGTTGGAGCCTTGACTGGCTGATAGAGGGCGATTGACGTCGGGTGACGGAGCAAGTAACGGAGCGGGGGCTGGGGCGGGCAGAACCGCCGTATCTTTATCACGGTTTTCTCAGGCCACCGAATGGCGACGCTGCATATGCTGATGCAACGCTGTAGTCCCAACATGGGCCCCCTGGCCACGCTTGACTTTCTGGCCACATAGTCCACATACGGCTACGTTTACTTCCTCGGGCGGCTTGACGAAAAATTGCCACACCGCCGAGTAGGAAACTTTGCCCCCGCTACTCCTCACTGGCTGACTGCTACTTCCTCCGTGCACACCGGCACCACTACTGGCCGTGGTGTAGGCTGCAGTGGAGCTGGTGCTCTACTCCGTGGCCGTTTGCCTCCACTGACACTGCTGCGACCCTGCTGCCTCCTGGGCAACCCACCGACTGTTTTGCTCGTTGGCAATCTGGCACCCTCTTCTCCTGATGATGCGGAAGCAATAGCCTGATGACGACGAGGCTGCCAAGTGCGATCAGCCTCATCATCATCAATTAGGGTCTCCGCCTCACTACTAGCCCCCTCGGCTGCGTGTGGGTCAGGAGACAGACCTGTCTCTAGACCGGCTACCGAGCCACTCTCCTCGCCAGTACTTCTTCGCCTGGCTGCTGAAGAGGCGGATGTCTCCCCCCGTTCCTGACCGCCCTCTGTTAGCTCTTCCTCACTGTACAGTGGGGCTGAGCCCACAGCATGCGATACTTCGCTTGGTGAGGGAACACCAAAGGACAGGGGCAGGTAGAGGACACGTGATTTCAGTGGGCTTGCTCCCGGGCCATGCCAACTAACGGTTGTGTCTGATGTACCCACCGACCGTTGGCTGTAGGTGTCAGAGGTGACCTGGGAAGAGGAAGACGACCGAGTCAATCGATGACGGCAGGGTTGTCGGTGGAGACACGACCGCTGGATGACACCGGGAGCACTGGCCTCTGGCTGCGACTAGTGCTGCCTCGACCCCTTCCTCTGCTGCCACGTCTGCTCGCTCCTGAAACATTGCCTCCTCTGCCACTCCTCTGCGTGTTGTCTGACATACTCTTTAATTCAATAAGCACCCCAAACATAAAACAGGATTTAACTCTTTGAACGTACAATAGTGGTTGTGAAGCAGAAAGTAACGATTCTGTGTCCCTGAGTAACGATTCTGTGTCCCTGAGTAACGATTCTGTGTCCCTGAGTAACGATTCTGTGTCCCTGAGTAACGATTCTGTGTCCCTGAGTAACGATTCTGTGTCCCTGAGTAACCATTCTGTGTCTGTCCCTGAGTAACGATTCTGTGTCCCTGAGTAACGATTCTGTGTCCCTGAGTAACGATTCTGTGGCCCTAAAGTCTCTGTGGCCCTAACTCTGTCACTAATACAGACAGGTCTGTCTCTCTTGAATGACCGGAGGCCAGCTCGAAAGAGCAGGGCCCTCGATCCCCTCATGTTTTGCATTGTATTGGTATTGTTCTGTCACATGTTCTGTCTCCCTTTGTAATGTACAGCGCTGAGCGAACTATTGGCGCTTTATAAATACTGTATAATAATATTAATAATAATAATGGAGAATTCTAAGATGGCCGCGATTTATAGCTCCACCATTACACAGTGCTGGCTGGCTGGCTGCTGATTGGCTAATGCGATCACATGTCATGAATGAATGCATTATGGGTCAGCGTGCCTTGTCTGCGCGCCTTCCCAGAGATCCCCACTCCGTCGCCACACATGTCGCCGCCATTTTTGGGAAAATTCGATTCGTGCATCCGAAGTTTGCTAATTTTCGGATTCGGCGCGAATCGAATTTTTCCTAATCTTCGAAACGAATTCCACTTCGTCATGTTCGATTCGCTCATCTCTAGTGATGAGGAGTCCAGTTGTGAGTCCATAATGGAATTGAAGTCTTCACAGAGGACGAGCGAGCTTTCTTTAACTGCAGAGATTTTCTTATGAAGACGTTTAAGGAAGCGTATTGGATGAGAGTTTGGAGCGTAGATATTAACCAGGGTGTAAGGCTTGGAATTGATAAGGCAAACTAAGATGATGTATCTACCATCTTGATCCATATGTAAGTTTTTTAGAGTGAAAGAGAGCAAGTTTTTAATGGCTATAAACACACCTCTCTGCTTAGTATTGGCCATAAAAGTTGTAGAGAACTGTTTGTGGGAGCATCTAGGAGGAGATGATTCCAGAAAATGTGTCTCCTATACACAAAGGATATCACATTGAATCAGAAGAACATTTAGCTGGGTGGTTTAGTCCATGAGCATTTCTGAAAGCAATTTTAAACACCATGAAGATATTTGAGAGTCAAGATGCAGTACGTGCAGAGTATCGCAGTAGAGGATGTGGTAGCTGACATGGTGGTAACTTCGGATGACGAATTCGTTGAAGACGACTGTTGTGCTGTTGGTGCTGTGCTATAGAGGTTGGACATAGGAAAAGGAACATAGAAAAATGTTCCCAACTGGGGAAAATGAACCGAAAAGTATATATAAAAAGTGAGGACCAATATTGATCCAGGTGCACCTGGGAAGGTGCCTGAGAAAAATGAGGGGTTTTGAGCTATGGTGGACATACTCAAAACCACCTTTGGGATCTTAAGTAGGGGGTGAAGTTGATGTACACGTAGAAGGCCGACTTCCAGATGTTTTCTTGCTTTTCTTTTTGTGGGAGATTGTTTTCCAGGTTGCTGCTAGAAGGGGTAGTAGCAGAAGGTGTAGTAGCCTGATTGGGAGTGTGAATATCTGGAAGGATACCTTGATGTCTGAGGAATTGAAAGCCTTCTTCAAGTGTAGAAAGTGTGGTTGTTGTTCCATTGATTGTAACAAGGAAATGATTGGGATATCGCCACTTAAACGGTATGTGATGATTATGTAGAGCTTTGGTTGCCGTAAGCATATTTTTCCTCATCTACATGGTGTAGCGAGAAAAGTCAGGAAAGACTTTAAAAAGAGTTATGTATGGCGGAGGCACCGATTCAGACCTCCCGAACAATGATAGGACTTGTTCCTTAATGTGGAAGAAGTGAAGTCGGAGAATGACATCTCTCGGGACGGAGTCAGAGAGGTGGGACGGATGTGGAATGCGATGGATTCTGTCCACAAATAATTCTGTAGCAGAAACTTTGGGGAGGATAGCTTGGAGCATCTGCTGAGCGGAAGTGGCTAGTTGGTCTGGAAGTATGGATTCAGGGATACCCCTTAGCGTAAGATTATTTCTCCGCGGTCTGTCTTCCAAATCCGCGAGTTTAGCTTTAAGCCAAGCAATATCTTCTTTCTTTTCAGTGTTAGTCTATTAGTGCATTGTGGGAGGAAGTAATTTCATCCATTTTTGTTTCTACATAGCTCATCCATTCTCCCAAATCATCCACATCTACTCTGACTTTCCTTAGTGAGAAGTTTGTCAGCTTGAAAAGAGGACCTCAATGATACCAACATTTCTTTCATTGTGGAGTACAGGATAGGTGTATTAGTGGTAGGGAAGGTAGCTATAGGATCCGTGTGAAAGATGGATTCGTCCATAGTCACTATGGTCCCTCACCTCCCTTCTTGTTCTATTCGACAGGTCTGGATCCAGTGTCACTGTCCGCGGTTTAGACTTGACTGGGCTTTTGGTAGAAGGAGTTGAGAACCCAGAAGTAGTTAGGAGTATGTGTTGAGGAAGTATATTCTCGCAGTTGGGAAGTTGTTGCAGCTGCCTCTGTGTCTGGAGTCGGCATGTGGTCGCCGCCATTTTGTTGTGGCCTCTGAGTAGCGCGGTCAGCGCCATTTTGTTGTGGACCACGGCCTGCAGGTAAAAAGTAAGCCAAGACTTTCTGCTGTAGCAGGCGGTCTTTCCTTTTGCGGAACATGGCAACAGGCCAAGGATGGATTCCGGAGTGGCTTGCGGAGGTAGGCAGCTGGGTGTAGGCAGCTAGTCAGCCGTAAGTAGGGTGAGATCCCGGTGGTGGAGAGGAGCTCTAATACAGTGGCCATCTTGGGTCTTGGTTGCCATGCCCCCCAAGTGTCTGTTTTTTAAAAGTCAGTGGCTACAGTTTTTGTAGCTGCTGACTTATTTTTTAAAATTTAGACTGGAGCTCACCTTTAAGGCCTGTAAACTTTTTCCCCCTCCCTTAGGTCTCTTTCAGACTAGGCCCCTGGCTGCCCACCCAAACTGTAAAATAACAGCTTGCAAAACTCTCCTATTGAATTCAATAGGGCCACACCACAGCTGCGTACAATGCATGCAATTTCAGTGGTGTGGCATTTTAGGGTTAAAGCAAACTCCAGGCAGGTGGTGCCGTGGTCGGGATTCGAACCAATGACCCTAGTACTGCCAGGCGGAAGTGCTAACCATTTAGCCACTGTGCTGCCCATGTGGAGTATTCATGTATATTTAAAAAAAAAAAAAATCACAGTAGAACCTGTTTATCAGCGTATTATCATAAACTGTTATTTTTTTATTGAGCTTTATGCTTGTTTTTTGGAAGGTGCACACAGGACCCAGAGGATGACAGCAATTGATAAACAGTTCATTTATAGTTCCACAATAGCAACTGTCAGCTGTTATTTTGTAGCTGGCTCAAGGGATGCTGGAAGTTTTGTAACACATACCTAATATATCATTTGTATTTTGTGGAATCATTCATCTAAAAAGAAGCGGGGACAAGAATTTGATTATTTGACGATTCTCTTTGGAAAAATTTGGTGTTAAAAGAAAATTGACCTAAATGTTAGTATGATTGGTCAAAACTAGGAGATTATGAGCTGCAAGGAAGTGGGAGAGGTTTGATGAAAATGACCACATTAATTATATAGATGATTCCAAAGTTATGTTCCTACAGATAGATTTTAGCAACGACTGATTAATTCCAGCTCTATTTCAATGCTCCTGCTCTCCATTCTGTGCTGTTGCTCAGTAACCAAGTGATGACACAGACAAAGAGGCATGTGCAGATGCAGTATGAAGCATGTCTAGCGGAGCACTGCCAGCAAAGTTAGTATGGAACCAGAATGTTCAGATTTTTTGTTTTTAGAGCTCCACTGGACTCCTTTAATAACAGAGAAAATGCAATAAAATATAGTCAGTATAGCAGCCAAATACAAAACATGGCAATAATATGCAGTGAATACAACAGCCATTCACTAAAACATCCAATGACAAACGTAGCAAAATTTACATTGACTACAGCCATTGGTCTATTTTGGTTTTGTGCTGCCCTAGGCAAGACTAAAGTTGGTGGGCACCCCCCCATCTAAATTTGTCCCACCTCTTCTTGTCTAAGATCTACCCCTTCAGGGATAGGTGGGGGGCAGCGGGACAGAATGGGGGCAGTGGGACAGGAGTTGGGGAATGGACATGAAGAGCAGCAGCTCGGGAGCATGCCTGCTCAGGTACCCATTAGCAAGCTGCTTGCTGTGGGGGCACCCGACAGGAGGGAGGGGTCAGGCGGGGGACCCCAGAAGAGGATGGCTAATCTGTGCAAAACCACTGCACAGACAAGGTAAGTATAGAGATGTTTGTTATTTTAAAAAAAAACAGACTTTCGTATCACTTCAAGGTGCCTGCACATTGCACCCATGATCCACTGATGGCTTTGCAGGCTCTAATCAACAAATGAATAAAAGCACATTTCTTCTTATTTAATATATTCAATATGAGTGCGTTCATTAACCCTTGCGCTGCCACCAATGTATGCCATATGTCAGCACTGGGGGGGGGGGTTTACAAGCACTCCCAGATGATACTATAGCCAGGAGTGTATTTAAATCTGACAAGCTGGCAACACTGTCCCTAACACGGGCACACACGTGCGCATGTTTCCCAGGCTTTGCACTTCTACTTGGCAGACTCAGGATAAACATTGTGAGTGCCGATAGGTGGAGGCAGGGAGATCAGTGAACATCTGTTCACGGATCTCTTCTTCCTACTAAAAACCTGCAAGTTACATGTAAAACGTCAATTCTTGTTTCTGGTTGCACTTTTTCTGGGTCATTGGGCCAGGGAAAAGCTATGGTCTGATTATGTCTGTATTTCTGTGCTCAAAGCGGTAAATTTTTTTTGCATGAAAATATGTATTTTTTTTCTGTAGGCCTGTAATTTTTAGGAATAACTCACTGAAATCTGTCCGAACAAGAGTCTAGTAAACATTCCAGGTATGGTAAAATTTTAAACCCAAAATCATAAATTATAATTTAATAAATAATCATAAAAAATAATGAATTTAATTCAATAATATAATCAAACCAAAAACACTGAAATTTGAAATAGAGCGCCAAGTTCGCACTTCACTGAGCAAAGTCGCAAAATCGTTTTCATTGTCTGATGACGAATTTCCCCACAAATCATCACTCAATTCTGCAAGTGGTTCTAATTTACTATCGCTGTTCTCTAGCTGGTCTAAAACCGCTTTTGACCTAAAGGGACACTTTTTGGACACCATGGACATTTCTCAGTTTCCAGGCAGAAAGAACAGTAAAAATGCAGGCAGGGCGCAGGGCACAGGACAAACCACTAGGGACAAAATGTATGTGAAATGGTTTGATACAGTAATGTTTTACTATGTGATTTTAGTGAATTTAGTGAATGTCACTTTTAAAGTTTTCAAATTTCCCGCCAGTTCTGTCCCAGGGAACGGAACCTGGAAGACAGATGCCGGCATCCGCCGGAGGACATTACAGGGGACACTGCAGGAGGGACATCGTGGGAGAGCAGGACAAGGTAAGTGAAGAAGAGATCCCAAAGCAGCGCTGCAAGGTATTCCTGAGTGTAGCTCGGGGTTACCGCTTGTGGTGCTGAAACTTTACCCCGAGCTACACTCGGGAATACCTCCAGGGAGGTTAAAGAGAACCTGCCACTGAAAAGAAATCACATGGGGGACTTTTTGTGATGAAAAATAGTTTTAGTTAAGTGTCAAAAATTAAATTTACGCCCAAGCACTTAAAAAAAAAATTTGGAGCCTTGTCCAACCCCCTTATACACTCGCGTATAAATGTAAAACATGCACATCAGGGGCACCTACACACAAAAATGTTGGTTGCACTACATGTTACGTATTACCATGCCTGCTGGTAGAAAGCAATAAATCTAAGCACATTATTTACAGTTATTGCTAAACTGATGACCTATAGGAGCTTTTAAAACATTGCCTATAAAGCGTTCAACAGTGTCATTCCTAAACCCAACAAAGATACTACTGTAGTCTCTAATTATCATCCTGTTTCCTTAATTGATTGTGATCTGAAGATCCTTACTAAAGTTTTGCACTACGCCTTCATACATTTTTAGACCTTTATATTCATGATGATTAGCATTTATTAGCGGTTGACAAACATTGGATCAAATTCATCGAACTTTAGCACCGCTGTCAGCTGTACAATCCAAGTGGGACAAATCCTTACGGAGGGAAGTCCTACTGTTATCGTTAGATCTCCATAAAGCATTCGACAGCTTATCTTGGGACTATTTATTTCAGATGTTGGGTGCGTTTGGGTTTGGCCCTTCCTAGTGCGGGCTCTATATTATATTCCTTCAGCTCGGGTCTCTATTCGTGGATACAAATCAACCCCTCTATTTATCGAGAGAGGTACTAGACAGGGCTGCCCCCTTTCCCCTCTACTTTTTGCACTGGCAATGGAACCACTTGCTAACGAGATCATAAATGTGCCTTATTTGCTGACGATGTCCTTATGTACATATCTGCCCCTCGAACATCTCTACCTAGTCTCAATTTAATTCATCGATTTTCTATGGCCTCGGGGCTTACTCCTAATTCTTCTAAAAAAAAAACTGCTTTAAATATTTCTTTACCTAATTCGGAGGTTCAATATCTTCGGGACAACTTTGATTTTCAATGGTCCCCGTGTTCTCTCCCCTATTTAGGGATTCATCTCACGAGTTCTATTTCATCAATATATAATGCTAATTACCCCCCTCTTTTTAAACGACTTAAAACTTACATGACTGGGCGGATCTTCCCTTATCCTAGTTTGGTAGAATTAATTCCATTAAAATGACTTTTCACCCGAGACTATTATATTATTTTCTGACTTTGCCAATCATGGTACCCAGAAGGGAACTTTTACTCTTACAATCAGCAGTTTCTAGATTTATATGGAGAGGCAAACATTCTCGGGTTAATAATTTGACTTAGATTTCTCTAAAGAAAGAGAAAAAAGCATGGCTGTACTTTCCTGTACTACCGCTAAGGGCTATGTACCTCAGTGGATTGGCATTGGGGCCCTATTTTGCCGCCCATATGCTGTTGGCTCCCTAATGTGGCTTCCCAGTCGTTTGCGTCCTCCTATTCTTTGCCCTATGTTGTCCTACTCTTTAACGGTCTGGGATAAATGGCGGGCCCACAAGCCTTTATTTTCCCTACATACCCCTCTAGCCCCAGTTTTTTGTAATCCTGAGTTTACACCTGGTCTAATGCCATCTGTGTTTCAATGGTGGATCAATAAGGGTTTTTTGCGTATTGGAGACTATTTGGATGGACTCTATCCTTGTTCTCTCCAATATTTTCAGACAAAATGTCAGATGCTCTCCAGTGAAATGTTTTGCTATCATCAAATTATATATTTTATCACTAGTAAACTCAAATTATTAATAGAATCTTGTGTACTTACCCCTCTAGAAATCTCCTGCAGGGCTACTGGGATGGTGAAAGGTTACTTAGCTAATATTTATGCTCCCCTTGTTGATCCACATATTAAGCTTTCTTATATGATACAGTGGGAAAGGGATTTGAATAGTTCTCTAGATTTGGACACTTGGCGGATTACAGCTAATGCTCTATCTAAAATCACGATTAACACCACACTTATTGAATCTAACTATAAAACGCTTCTTCGATTAATTCCTACACATCTTGCTAAAATGTACACATCTGTGTCACCCAGCTGTTTTCGACACTGCGGACAAGAGGGTACTATGCTCCACATATGGTGGAAATGTCATGTGGTGAATAGATTTTGGATCATTTTAAGTGCAGATCCCCTGAAGTAGCCTTATTTCATCTATTGCCCACCAATATTCCTAAGAAGTCAGTTAAATTCATTCTTTATCTTTTGTTGGCGGCAAGAATTACTATAGCAAGATGTTGGAGACAGTCAACAATTCCGCTAGACTTGGTCAAACAGAAACTTAATTGGATTATGATAAATGACAAACTTACTAGTACAATTAACAATAATACCTCTAAATTTGAGCACATCTGGGAACCATGGATTAGGTATATCTCTGTTATTTAATGGACTTATGGCTAGCCCTCTCTCTTTCTTTCTTTTTCTCTTTCTTCTCTCTTTTTCCTCTTTTCAAATTTATTCTTTACCCTTTTTTTCAATTCTTTCTTTAATTTTCGGTCTCTCTACCTTTGTTAATTGGTTATATGATAATACCCACAACTTTTGATTGATGGAATAGTTGCTTAAACAAGACTATACCCTATTGGGGTTTCCAGTTTATTGTTCACTATATTATTGATTAATATATTCTATCACTTTGATTGTTTTGCTACAACTCATCATCTGGGTGGGTTATGTTTTCTATATTTCTGTATACTGTTTCTACAGATTTTCAATAAAAATACTGAAATATAAAACGTTGCCTATTGAACATTTAAGGCACCAAAGTTTGTCGCCATTTTGTGAACACATACAATTTAGGGTTTGATATGTTTGGTATCTACTGTATTTACTTGGCAAAACCTCATGTTTTTGGTCAACACAGCCTGGATGAGTTGGAAGCCATTGGCTGAGTGAGAGGTGTGGCAACCAGAATATGGTAAGGGGGGGTACAAGCAGAAGGAGGGGATGCTATGTGATATTTGCTCACCACACACAGACATAGTTTGTGCAGTCATGTGACCGTTATTTCAAGCACGGCTTTAAAGGTTTTTGCGCTTTTTTTTTGTAATTTTTTTTTTTAAATAAATTATATTTAGGTTGGAAAATTTCTAATGTGTAAAAAGTGCCTATGTTAGTAGTGTGTTCAAAAATGTTTTAATGACATACAAAAATATTTTATAATACTTTATTACTGCTATTGTCATTTTGAATTTTTTACCCAGCAAAAAGTTGTGCATATTCATGTGGAATGTATGGTGTGTCTCACTTCTTGTGTTCTGTGCCTCTTTCCATCCTCCAAACGTCTTTTGGATGTTTTCTGCAGCAGCTGGAGATAAATAACTCTCTCATCACGTATAAAAAAAAATAACACGGTTAGAAAAAGCCATGACATTGCATGGGAAAATGTGAAGTCCCAGTGTGAGACGCTCTTCAGAATGTGTGGCTGACGTGGTTGCTGAAACATGATCTGACGCTCTGTGCTCACTTTGTAGTGCTGTATAAACGGATCTGTGAATTTGTATATTTATATTTGTCATAGGGCAGTGCCGTGGGCCTGAGAGAAAAGTTACAAAATAATTCTTCCAGTTTCTGTCACCTAATTTCTGCTAATAATTTATAATAAATTATATAATATAATAATAAACAAATATAAAAGAATAATATAATTATATAATAACAAATAAAAATATATACAACAGACCTTGAAATTAGAAAAGATGGCTCAGTGGATAGCATTGCTGCCCCTGTGTAGGTATACAATGAACAGCATTTATATGTTCTGTGTTGGCATGGGTTCTAATCTACAATCCTCCCAGAATGCGCAGACTGTAAGGGCCAAGTCCACCTTTTAAATTGTGCTACATTACGCCCATATTTAGGGTTTAACATGGTGCCACCAACCCCCACCCCTAAATTCTGCTTACAGGATTCTTTTTGCTTCTGACTCCTGTCACTTTTTACATTTTGGATGGATGTGGCTCTGTCCACAAAGCCACATCATTCATTCACTGAGAACTGAGAATTAATAAACTACAAGTGTCCTCTGCCACCACAACTTTTAGTTCTCAATGGACCACAAGAGATGTGATTACCACACTCATAATCCATTGACACTTCTTCCACTCTCTAACTGAAAGTTCATACATCTGTACAGACAAGGAACTGGAAGAAGAGGCTGCAGGAGCCTGGCATTGCACCCACCATCCACTGATCGCAATTGCAATGCTTTGCAAGCTCCTATGCAAAGAAAAAAGCGCAGCAAATGCATTATTTTTTTTTAAAAGTGGACTTAACTTGTGACGAGGACCTGAACTCAGAAAGTGATTTGCAATGTTATACAAAAATATGTAGATATGGTAATTATACAAGGACTTTCATGGCAGGATCACCAGGAATTATTTTATTGTAAGCTGTTTAAATGACTATTACATTTACCTTAAAGTATAACTAAAAGCAAAATGTGTTTTTCAATTTTAGATAGAGTGGAGATGGATTAGACCACCTATTAGGTTTTTATTGTTCTCTGTGTCTGCATTAGGGAGATTCTCCCTCTCTATTTGTCCTATTTACTATTATGGTGGCCATATATGTAACGATCTGCAAGATCTAAAACTAAGAATTATTTTAAGGCTCTGAGGGCTTGTTTACACCATACGTGTATGAAAATTAATGGAAACTGATGCACAGATTTCACTTGCATCAGTTTTCATGCGCGCTTCAATGAGTTTAATACACATCTCTTAGATTGTAAGATCTAACGAGTAGGTTCCTCTGTTTCCTCTTGTACCAAATTGTATTGTAACTGTAATGTCTATCTTCATTTTGTAAAGTGCTGCGGAAACTGTTGATGCTATATAAATCCTGTATAATAATAATCAAAAGTGCAAGAAAATCCCAAATTTGGTGTTCTGCCATGTCTGATTTGCTTGTTCTCAATCCCCTGCAGAACGTACACTGAGTTGCACATGCAAGGGACCTCACAGGCATCAGACTGCTGGAATAGAAGTGTGTAATCTTGAGTTTAGTTCTGCTTTAAACTTAAATAGATGATCAAACATTGTTAAAAATACAATAATACCTTGCTGACAAATGTAAAAATATAAATGTGTTTCAGTGACCAGCCAGTTTGAATGGATGGGTAATTTACATCCAAGCAAACTGGATGTACAGCGAAAGGGGAATTAAAAAAAGCACTTAAAACACTTTTTTGTTGATATGACCCCTTTATAAGGGCTTTACTGTCATGTGAAGCAGATTCAGATAGTTCTTAAAGTGGAACTTAACCAATTTACCTGTTTGCTAAAATAGTTCCACTGTGAATGATAGCTGTCAGGGTCGTTTGTGTTCTCAACCAAACTGACAAGCCATCAAAAGGCTGGTGTCATACTTGATCACATGTGCAGCATCATAGCAACTGCAGATCAAACGGAGGCCAAGGCCTCGTTCACACTATATGTACATAAAAATCAATGTGGAAAAAACCCACACATATTTGATTTGCCTAGAATATTGCGTGGCAGCTTCATTGGCTGTAAAGATTTACTTCCACTTTAATAGTAGAAAGTGGCACTATGGCTTCACTAAATCCATAAAGAATTCCCTCCAGTTCGTAGATTACAAAATGGAGGAAATTAAGACCAACTGTAAGTTGGCGTACAGAGAAAGGCTTGGTGCCTGGCTTTACTTCCACTTTAATAGCAAAAAAGTGGCACTATGGCTTCACTAAATAATAATAATAGAAAAATACCTTTTAAACAAATCCAAGTCCTAACATATATATATATTTCCTATGCTGGCATACATACTTAATACAAAACAAGAAAACAATCTTAACTATAGATTGCAACGGTGTTCCTTGTTTCTTTTATTGCTTTCAGTGATATTGATCTATCACTCTAAATCCAGGAAAGCACTTATGTTTTTGTTCATACCATATGTGCATAAAAACCAATGGGGGGAAAAAAACCCCACACATATCTGATGTGCCTAGAATATTGCGTGGCAGCTTCCTTGGCTGTTAAGGTAGATGGCTTTACTTCCACTTTAATAGCAGAAAGTGGCACTATGGCTTCACTAAATCCAGAAGGAATTCCCTCCAGTTCGTAGATAACACTATATTACAAAATGGAGAAAATTAAGACCAACTGTAAGTTGGCGTACAGAGAAAGGCTTGGTACCTGTCTCTGTCACTGTATAGCAGGCGGCATATTTGCTGCTGCTACCTCCTACTCTTCCCCACCCGTCACTGGACGCTGACGGTTTCATAGCTGACAGGCTCCTAGCGTCCAATGGTGTTACAGTGGGCTAGTTTCCCATAAGGTCTGTTCTCTCCTTGCGATTGACAGCAGGAAGGTGGGCAGATTCTACAGCCAATAGCAGGCTGTCTATTGGTTAAGGATTCAACCACTGCCTGCTGTCAATCACAAAGTGAGCAGATCTGATGGGAAACTAGTGTCTGTGAACCTCCATCATGCTCTGCAACCCAGCTATTGATTGATGTGCTGTCTGTGTGACAGTGGCGGAGGAGCTCATCTGCACTGAGGATGAAGTGTCTGTCCGGCCCGACTGTGCCTCCATGCATGGTGCTTGCCCCACATTCATGTACTTGTTTCCAACAGCTGCATTAAACTTTTGCCCACACTGACATCTCCTTGCAGAAGCAAGACCGAATTCTAAAGATTGTCACAGATACTATGAATCCCCCCCCCGTGTGTATGAGAAGACGTGCTTCTATGTATAAGGCTGAAACTATTCAAATAAGGCCTCATTTACATGAGCATTGAAGCCTGTAGGTAGTGAATGGGCCATACATTTATGTGGCTTAAACCAGGTGCCAAATGCTCGTGGCTCAAGCCACATATACACATGGCCCCCTCATGATCTGTCGGCCTCAGAGCATGTGTGTTTAAGGCTTATGCAGGCCATATGTGGGTCGAATTCAGAATGAATTTTCTTTAGAAAATCGTAAATTTCGTACGTTTTGTGAATCGATGGTGCCATCATTGATTTCAAAATTCAACCAACTAAGGTGTCCGTTTATGAACCAGCAGTAATAGATTGCTGCTCAGTTCTCCAGCATTCTCGGAGAACACAGTTCTCCTGTGAATGCCTTTAATGAAGCAGTTCTCCGAAGGAAGAACAGTCTCCAAACGCTGGAGAACGGTCTACAAACGCTGGAAAATTGCTGATTTTACTATAATCTCGCAAGATCCTCTGAATTGCAGCTATTCTCTGTGTCATAAACGGACACCTAAGCCTCCAATTTCACACGTTGCTACAAAAAAGAATTTTCGAGGCCAAGAATTTTATTTTCATTCCAGGTCACAGCTCATACTTGTTTCTTTTTCAATTTTATTTCTCACATAATTCTCCCATCATTGATTAGTTCGTATTTCCAAAAATTTCCAAAATACCCGATCAAATTAGTTGATTGCACGAAAATCGGCCATTTCTGTGGCCCACTAATGGTGCAAAATTCGAACAAAAATTCTTAGAAAAGATTTTTGAAAGAAAATTTTTTCGGAATCTGACCCGTGTATGGCCGGCTTTAAAGCAGAACTCTTCTGTTCTGTTCAGCTTTTTCAGCTGTTGGCAAACAATAAATGCACAAGATCTCAAATTGCAACAATATTTTTTTTAATAAAAAATAACAATAGAAAAGTACCTTTTAAACAACTCCAAGTCTTAACATATATATATTTCCTATGTTGGCTTACATACTTAACACAAAACAAGAAAACAATCTTAACTATAGATTGCAACAGTGTTCCTTGTTTCTTTTATTGCTCTCAGTGATATTGACCTATCACTCTAAATCCAGGAAAGCACTTAAGTTTTTTTTTTAAATATTAGAGTATAAAACAAGAATAATGATATAAAGATTAGAGTGGTACATCCCTAAAGTTTCACCATGACCATCTTTTGAAGATATCAGTGATCAGGACCGTAACATATAATGAGGCTGATATGCTAAAGGGGTTGAGAATGCGCACTAAACAAATTGAATAAATACTCACTTTAGTTATCCAATCATGTGCAGATGAAATAAGTGAACATGAATCAGCTTTTTACATGATTGGTTAATTGAAGTGAATATTCACACACAGGGGTGGACTGACAGCTCATGGGGCCCCTGGGCAATAGGGGATCATGGGGTCCCTGTGTCCTTGCCCAAACTCAAAAAAGCCTATGAAAAAGCTACCAGGGGCATCTCATGGGGCCCCCTACTGACCCCGGGCCCTCGGGCAGTGCCCGAGTTTCCAAATGGTCAGTCTACCCCTGAATCACACAATTTATTGAATATGCTCAACTCCTTTAGTAAATCCCCCTCGTCGTGTCTTTAATCAGGTGTCTTCCTTCTTTTTGGAATTTGTGTCATGGCACAAATTTCTATGCTTACTGCATACACCAAGTCTTTGTTACCAGCTGCATTGCATAAAATAATAGCCCACACATACATATAATAGTAGCACCACAAACTGCATAAAACAAGCTTAAACACAAAGCAATATTAGAAACAATCACCTAAAGGATACATAGCGCAATTGTAAGCAAATAAAGTTACTAAATGTTATATATAATATTAAACGTCAGACGAGAACTCCAAATGTCGCAGAAAAATAACAATCAAATTGAGACCACTCAATAAAAATTGGAGTGATCTTTATATACTTAATATTAATTCCATACTCCTGGTATGATATTTTTTAAAATTGTAACCAGCATCCATCTTTAAAATATCTTGATCTCCATAGCTATCTAATACGATTAATTATCTTTTAACACGGGGTAGTATGTAAAGATGTACATAATAAGTCACATGTAGAATGGCCATTGATGGAGTTTGCTGAATGTATGACGGCAATAAATATATATATGAAAAATGAAAATGTGCTTCAAAAATATCTTCTAAAAAAAAAATCACAAACCTGTGTTCCCCATATAATTTATAAACATTTGTCTAAAATGTCTTAAACAACTTTCTTAAACACAGATTTGTTCGGGTTTTTGATTAGAGTTTTTTGAAATATGTTTTCAATTTTTGAATTTATATTAATTGTATTTTCTATTTTTAAACACTATATTTATGGTTGCCGGGAAGTAATATATTTTCAAATTATATTTATTTTTTTTAGCACTGTATTTATGGTTATCTGAAGGTTATATCTTATTAGTTATTTATACAGCTGCTTTTTTTAATTGTATTTTATTCTGGAAGAATGGAACGTGTATATTTATTTATGACAGCAATGTATGTAGCTTGAAAGGAACAAAGAATTAATGTGATGTAAATACACCACGGGGATTATTTATATAGACTGGTCTTGGTATCAGAAAGATAAGCCTAAGCAACTGGTTTTTGTCTTCGGTCTTGTTCTTACAGTACCTACTGCTGCCATTTCTCTGCATTATCATGGATTGCAAATGTCTTATACATTTTATGTAATGGGTAAATTCTGGAATTCCAAAGAATTATAATGCTCTGCTAGACAAACTTAATTTCCCACTACCGGCCCATAATGTATGTAACAGTATTTATTTTTTTCAAATGGTTCATCTAAAAACAGAAAGCCAGCACATATGACCTACTAACTTCATTATGGGAATTAGCTATCTTTGTAGGATTTTGTTCTATGCTTTCTAAGGGCTTAGCATTGTGGATGCTATAATCCATGACCTATAGATAAGCTTTAACAGGCAAATGCAAAGTACGTATATGTATCAAAAGGTGACCCTTAACCCCTGGTTCACATATCCAAGTTCCTGCGGGCCGTTTTGCGTTTTTCATTTGAATGGACTCCAGTACCCCGGGACACGCAGGTAAGAAGTCCCTGCACTTCTTCAGAAAATGCAGCCGGCACGGGAACCTTGGTTCCCAGTACGATTGTGATTTCCAGTACGGGCGGCGTGCCATTAGAATTAATGGCACCCGCCCGCGGGTCCGCATTCCTCTGTGCGGGTGGTGCAGCTGCACAGATTTCTGTGCGGATCCGCAGTGGAACCACCCGCACATATGTGAACCTATCCTAAAAGACCAGGTTCAACTGCATATACAGATTCATCCTAATTCTATCCATCGTGTATATAGTGAGGTGGTCCCAAATCCAGAATATGAACTTTTTTTTTGATAAATGTTCTGTTCAGGCTGTATGAAGGATTGCAGTACAACATTGGTCTCATAGATAGTAGTGCTTATTTGCAGAAGAGTCTTGACGTAATGACTGCCCTGTGGGTTGTCTACATGATAACGGCAGAAACCACAAAAGCTGAAAAATTGTTTATTCACTGTATGTTTTACTGATTAAAAAAAAAAAAGAAATCAATGAGGCTTGTTCTAAATTACCTTAAACGTAGTACTATAAAATCAATACCTATATGCTGTCAAACGTAGCATCTGATTTAATAAAAAGCATACTTTTAATCATCCAATAAAGTGCAAAGGAAATTACCATTTTTGCATTCTTTGCATGTTTTTGGGTGTTGACAGTGAACATAGCTTCACTTGGTAAGTGAAAAAAAAATGCACTTCAACCCCCCCTAGGAATTATTTGCTGGAATTCGTGGAGCTGCTCTCTATTTGCACATTTTAATAAATAGTTCTATGTATTTGAGTGGGGAATATTTCCCCCCCCCCCCCCCTTAGCAAGATCCTCCCTTGGCATTGCCTGCACCTATATTGAGTTTTCTAATGGAACATATAGAGTATGTTATAGAATATTTTATTGTGGTGACAACTGTAATTATAAAAACAGATCTAAATATATATATATATATATATATATATATATATATACACACTGACAATGCAATCTCTTTATAATTAAATATAGCATGGAATCTGAATAAGCACTTCTCTTTTCCAATTTTCAATGACTTTGGGGAAAAGGAAGACCAAACCTAATTTATTAAAAGTTAAGTTGATGCATAGACCTTAATAGGAAGAGTTAGGTTCCATGCACACTGGACATATACAACAGCCACTTCCCTTGCCAGAAAAAAAACCACACTGATATAGAGCATTTTTGTACACAGTTTAGGAAAGTTTAATATTTTTTCAGCTCCAATCAAAAACGCAAACCAAAAGGTTTTTTTTTCCCTGCTTCTAAACATTGAGCTTAAAGTGTTACTAAACCCTGGACCCTGCATTCACTATATCTGGTCTCCCACAGTACACACAACATGGAAATGCAATTATTTTAGCAAATCTAAACTGTTAAATACTTTTCTCATCAGCAGTTTTAGCAGTCTTGTGACTTCAGTAGAGCACTGGTTAAAGCTTGTAGGAGGAGTTTTCTTTCTGCTCTAGGAGGATGCAGAATCCATGACCCTCTGACTGGACAATGTTTATTGGCCCTGTGCTGATCACATGCACTCTCCCAAGAAAAAAAAAAACAAACAAAAACCTCTTTAGCAATACACACATCCAAATACTGAGCGTGTGCAGAAGGGCTACAGGTTCAGTCTGTCTTATTGGCTTGGACATTTGAACAAGAGGAGGGGGAGAGAAGACAGGATCAAACAAACCTTTTTACACAGTGCAGAAGATTCCACAGTGAGTATAACAAGCATGCTTTACTGCATATACAGACTGATTTTACTGTTGTGGCTTTAGTAACACTTTAAATGTGTACAGTAGCTGCTTCTACAGGTAAAACACTAAACTTCTGTAGAAGCAGCGATTTTTAAGCCAGTGTGCATGGAGCCTTAGAGGTGATGAAATACCATAGGTTTGTTTTGGTTTTTAGTTGTCGTAATTTGCGACAACAGTAGCTCAACTAAAAAATGCCAAGCTTAACCTTTAACGACAATTTAAGATATTCGAGGACCATGAAAGCATTAAAGGCCGGTCCAGAAATCCAACCATGCCCCACTCCACCCACAATGGGAAACATTTTAGTAGATTTTAATTTTCGTGATGTGGCTGCCCCTGTGAAATAAGCATGGCTTTTCTGATTTGGTGATGAACTTACACTCTCTGGAAAAGCAACATCCTAACTGCAGTTAAAAAGTAAACAAGATATACAGTATTCACATACAAATTTAAATTGCAATTTACTACTAAATTTCCTAATGGATAGAATAATTTTAGATCACATAGAAAACTCTAAAATCACAAAAATACCTCAATTTGTATATTTTTATTTCTTGCATTCAGCTTGTTGTAATCCTAAATGCTACTTGGCTGATATAAAAAAAAAACTGTTAAACAAAAAAAAAAACAATAGAGGCTCCAAGGTACTAGACACAAGTCAATAGTAAAGGCACAGGAGGCTTCATATACAGTACTTATCACAGTATAAAGTACTTTTTAAAGCTCTGTAATGGATCATGTATGTGAAACAGGGGCGGACTGACCATTCGGGCCCTGCTCAAGGGCCCAGGGGCAGTAGGGGGCCCCATGAGATGCCCCTGGTACCTTTCATAGGCTTTTTTGCGTGTGGGTGAGGACACAGGGGTCCCATGATCCTCTATTGCCCAGGGGCCCCATGAGTTGTCAGTCCGCCCCTGGTGTGAAACTTATTATTTTTGAATCATATTTTCCATCATAGTCAGTAGCTGGAAAAATACTTTTTCTTGAACTCCCTAGGTTTGTATCACCCTGGTATTACTCTCATATCATATGTGTGGCTCTTTCATCTCATCAGGTTATATTACTGGCACAGCTACATACATTTACAGGGTCAGGGTGCCAGATGGCACCTGGGCTGCACCATGCCCATAGAAAGGAATCCATAGCTACTCTGTTAGTCTTGTGTGTGGACGTCTTTAAAGGACCTGTAATGTCAATGAAAGTCTTTGGTAGCATCCACATGCAGGTTGAATGATGTGTGCAATCCCGAGTTTATATAGGGAGCAGCAATGTATTGGATTTTGTCATCAGTCAGGTACACTGCAAAAATGGTCTTCTATCATGAACACACCCTACATTGCAGTTATACAGTGTGATGTCCTGCCATTTCCTATTTCATCTGTCACTCGTCAAGCAAAAAGATCCTAACAGTGTACATGTAATCCTGTACTGAATTAACGGACAGCTGCAGTAAAGTGGAATAAGAATACATGGACACAAGAAGCACTGTCAGTTCTACTGATATAGGTGCAAGTGGTTGAATGGAGGCCAATTATCCTCCTAGGTTGCCTGTCACCACAACCCTTATGTCTGTGGCACTGTATGACACTTATTAGCATCTGGGTAAAAAAAATAAAACTAACTACATGTATTTGTTGGACAAAAAGCCACTTTGATTCCTGCGACCACTGTAAGCATACACAGGATTTGAATAGCTGCTCTAATGAAATGACACAAGCCCCCAGTAGCAGAGAAATGTAGTTCTATATAAAACACAGTGGATGTGAAAAAGAACCTGCTCTAAAATCATCCAGGCAACCAAAGTGGTTATTTTTGGGCATGTCAAAACATAGCCAAACCAATTCTGACCAAAATTAGGATTTGTAAGTAGAAATAATCTTTTAATAAAAATATGTTGTTATCATGTGTTTTAAGTATTCTGATGTTTCAGAATTTCTTTTTTTTTTTTAACAAAGTATGATCCCAGTGGACAAGGAATCAAGATCCTGCCTAGCAAGTCAGTATATTAATAATACATAAAAGCAAAAGAACAGGTATACAAGAGAACTTTAGTTACAGCAAGAAAACAATGTCATCTTGGCCCTTTTTTAATGCTTAGGGTAACCTAAAGCACGGGTGTCAAACTGGTGGCCCTCCAGCTGTTGCCAAACTACAAGTCCCATGAGGCATTGCAAGATTGAGTTTCAAGCATGACTCCCAAAGGCAGAGGCATGGTGGGACTTTGGCAACAGCTGGAGGGCCGCCAGTTTGACATCCCTGACCTAAAGGATAGGCCCTGAGGAAGTCATGTGATCCGTGATGCAATGCGTAGGACAGAAGCGTAGTGACGTCATTTCTGGCACAGGCGGCAGCCGCCATCTTGGTACACCTCAGTGTAATACACCTGTGTGTAATTACAGTTTTATATGCCTTATGGGTTGGTGGACCCTGTGTTTTTATGTAAGTAGGCACTCTGCTTGTTTTCTTATCCAAGAAATGTTTTTGCTTACTACACTATGGGAAGTTCTCTGATTTCATTTTCCATGTGGGGGCCATTGGATAGGAGAGTGGTTGGCATTTTTTATGAGAGGACATCATTACTGCTGATACGCAGTGCTCACTATTTCCACCAAGAGGATTGCCTTGATTATTACAGAGGGAATATACAGGAATAACATTGGTTGAGTTCATTTAAAGCAGTGTTTCTCAACTCCAGTCCTCATGGACCCCCAACAGGTCATGTTTTCAGGATTTCCATTATTTTGCACAGGTGATTTGATCAGTTTCACTGCCTTAGTAATTACCACAGCTGTTTCATCTGAGGGAAATCCTGAAAACATGACCTGTTGGGGGTCCATGAGGACTGGAGTTGAGAAACACTGATTTAAAGCCTTATGACTCCTTGTGGCTCGCAGTCTGGAGGTGAAAGTGCATGCTAGCTGATGGAGCATTGATTTTTGCAGTGGTCACTGGATGTGTCACAATTTTCTGAAGATACACAGATTTATTGGGACTGTGCACGTCGTTGTTGCATTTTCACATGTATTTGTACTATTTATGTATATGTGATCTATGGTATTTTTATTTATTTTGGTCACGTAATACTATATTGATCACTGATTGGGTCAAGATCATGTTTATTTGATTTTCTGTTCACTTTTAGATTGTCACCTGTATCACAATGGGGGGGGGGGGGGTTGTTTATTTTATAATTTATGTGATTATTAATTTTGTTTATTCATCATTGATCACCATCAATTATTCACACTCTACGGGTTGTTTTCTTTTCAGCTATTGGGTAGCACAACGCAAGTTTGTTATTTATTTTTCTTGAACCTAAAGGATGAAGTTCCATTCATGGCAAATATCTACCATTTAGTAATTAAAGCAAAACACCAGTCATATTTTTGCAGAAGGGTTAGGACCCATGTTTGTATTGCAATCTGGTTCCTGTTTGGAAGATTCACTCTCACTTTTTTTTTTGGAAAATAAGGTCATTTTACAGTTGTCACTAGAACAGGTGTCACCATGGGGCGATTGCTTCTCCACTCATGTTCTGGAGACAACTGACAAAGACGCAGCTTGTCTCTATATTGGGGAGGTTTCCTTTCTCTTCTTATTTTGTCACATGGGGTTGACTTACTAAAACTGGTTCACTCAGAATCTGGAGCAGCTGTGCATGGTGGCCAATCAGCTTCTAACTTCAGCTTGTTCAATTAGGCTTTAACAATAAAAGCTGGAAGCTGATTGGTTTCTATGCAGAGCTGCACCAGATTTTGCACCCTGTAGTTTTAGTAAATAACCCCCAATGAAGTGTGGCAAAACCAAACTGCAGTAACAGCCAGAGTGTAATTCTAAACAGGGCTGAATTAAGTGCAATTAATGCCCTAAATACAGTCCAACAATGGTGCCCCCCCCCCCCCTTCCACTCCACCAGTACTTAGCTAACAGACATTAAGACTCTAAGTGCTGAAAGTGAAAAATTCTGAAGCCTTAGACCAAACCCCACAACTATATTAGGTAAAAATGTTTTCATTGTATTTGTTTAAGAGGTTGGGCATGGATAAGAATCCAGCAACAGACTGAAGCCTTTTATTTTGAAAAGATGAGGGAAGCCTCTTCTTTGATAAAAAATTATTATTTTTAACTGTATATTTGTTTTTACCTGGTAGCTCGGGGCAAAGGGGGAAAAAAGGATAAGTGCACTTTTTTTTCAAGTACACATCCTTAAAAATGATAATAAACCCTTACAGATACTCAGTGAAGTGACTAGTCTCAGGTGATACACAGAGATCAAGCAAATCCTGCTGCATAAGCTGTACCTGTTAATCTGCAGTCTTCTCTTCTCCACAGCTTGCTAAAGTACATAATTTAAACCACGTTTCCTAGCTCCAGGAAGCAGGAGGTGGGGATCTGATGTTATGTATTGTACACCATACAGCAGGGAGCTGAGTATAATCTGAGAGCTTAAGGGAGGGACACACCACCTCTACACAGTCTCATAGGGAAACATGCACAGCTGAGGCTGACAATGACCTGCTGTGTGCTGGAGGGGGGCAGTTCAGTCCCTCGGGAAACTGTCAAAAGAGACTCAGGCAGATAGCAGAGAAAGAAAATCACATTTGGTGCTTTTGATAGAGGCAAGTACACACTATAGAATGAGGTGATTTGTTTGTTTTTCATTCCAGGGGTTTTCAAACACTTGTGCATGACAGCAGGAGGAAAACCTCTGTGGTGTGCCTTTTGTGTAATTGTTAATCTAGACCTGGTTCTAACCCTTACATACTGTATTCAATAAAAAAAAAACTGGTTTGGTTGTATTTTCACTTTTACAGCGGCCATGAATGTGAAAGACCACTTCTGCATTATACCATATTGTATATCAAAGCTACTTGTGGTCACAAAACACCACAAGCAGAATGGTGTCACAATACTTTGTTGCTGCTATGGGTGTTAAAAGGGTATTATGTCTTGAAAAATAGTACATTCAGAAACAAAAATGGACATGTAAATGGCCAGTCAAAGCATATGCTACTGAAAATTATGGGTTTTTTTGGAGCTTTTTAGGCTACATAGACTACACACAGAAACACCTGGTACAATTGGCCATAGAGAAGGCAAGAAAATGCGTTAACTGCACAGGGCACTAACATACTACAATACAATATAAATTCACATACAATAGATTTACTTTACAGAGAATCCTCTCTACATTAAATAAAACCTTTGTTTATATTTTAGCATAATAAAATAGAAATCGTTCTTCTAAAATGATTCATCCAAATCCCTCTAGCTCTGAAATGGCATAAGACTAGATAATACTGGAAAAGCAGATCTAGTGTAGTAAATATATACAGCTTACTTTAACAAAAATAGTATGAACAAAATCCCTCTATCTTAAAATACAGTTCTTACATTTTTTTTTTTCTCCTTTGAAAAAGATTTCCACAAGTGTTTACACATGCAGCTTACGGTTTTCAAAAATATTATTTTCTTTAGTTACACATGGTGAAAAAATGGTGGCCAAAATTAGTGTCTTTAAACACAGTGTATGTTTGCTTGGGACAGAGACCGCTTGCTGCGATGGCTGCTCTGGTTTTCTTAGGACTGGAAGAAATAATTAGACAGCACTGCATGACAAGCCAAGCTTTCACATAAGGCACTTGTAGTTCGTTACAGTGTAAAAGGGATAAGGTATATTCATTTGCATTTATCGTCTGTTGGGTAAGGCAGATGTGTGATAGGGGCTGGGTCAAAGTCTTGAAGGAATCTTGATGTAGTGACGATGGGATGTCTGTAAGCCTGCAGGTGAGAAATGAGAAAATAATGCTATTAAAGTAGTACCAAACTTTGGCATTTTTTTTTTTAACAGTGACACATCAGTATTTCTTAGCATAGTGCAATAAACAGTTCCTTCCAACACAGTCCCTAAATGCTTCCATTTTTGTCATTATCCACCCACACCCTATGTCTTCCTGTGCATGGATTCCCCAAACTTCCTGGCGAGGGGGTAGAGAGAGCACTCATAACCTCACTACCAGGGGTTGCATTCATCATGCCCCAGCTTGCATAGCACCACTGTGCATGCGTAGTCTGTCACTGAGAAAATTTGACTCCACCCACAGGCAGTCCATGAGGACAACAGGCAATATCCACATGTCACCCTGTAGTTCTCGCAGGTGCATACACAAATGAGAAAGGAAAGGAACCATAAAGAAGTGGAATACGAATGCAGCAAAAATATGCATCCCTCAAAAATGGAAATGCTCAGATCCCCCAATGATGGGCCAGTGGATCGCTGCGGTGAACGAAATTGCCAAAATGGAAGGCTTAAGGGCAGCTATAAGAAGAACGGAGGAGAGCGCTGCAAAACATGGTATTATTGGCACGATTTCCAATATTCCATATGTCCCCTGCACCTTCTTAGATCATTCTACCAGATTACGAGTGTAAATAAAGATGCTGTAGTGGATTGTGTGGGTCGTGATGTGAAGATCCATCCCTGGAGTCTCAGCTGTGATATTGTTCCCAATTATGCTTCCAATCCCCATCACTCTCTACACTCACTTTACAAGAGCTCTCAACCCCCCCCCCCCAACCCTTTTTTTTTCTTTTCCCTTACTCTTTTCCTCTATTCTGTCTTTCCTACTGACTACAGAAACAATTGTGTACTGTCCACAATACTTTTTTTATTTGCACTAACATACTGTTTTCAGGACAAGCTTTTGTGGTATGTCCCCTTCTTCAAAGTCCAAGCAGTACGGGGGGCGCTCATGAGCAGCAGCTGCCTTTTAGATATCTTCCTCGGACACAGCGGCCGATTTCTGACCCTCGGGGGGGGGGGGTCCCCCTGCTTTCTCCCTGGCCCCTTGTCCTTCCAGTATCCCGATGGGCAAGAAAATGGCGGCCGCCCACGTCTCCAGCACCCAGCGGAAAGCGCCAGAATTTGTGGCCTACCCGCCGGAGGTCAAGGCTGAAGCCGTGGCCTCGATTTTGGGCCAGCCGCCGGAGGCTTCCAAGACCCTGTCTGCGAGTTCACGGCTACCGCCGGAGGCCGCAAATGAAGCCCCAGCCTCGATTTCGGGTCCCCCGCCGTCGCTACCCATGGGTGGGCCAAATCCTGGCGGTATGGAAGACCTGGCATCAGAGACATCCCGGCAGTCTCCCATTCCATCCTTGCGGGATGCTGAGCTCCTGCGCCGCTTCAAATTCATGCTGCAGTCGGAATTGTCCTCCGCTACCTTCAAGCTGGCCGACCGAGCTGCTGATCAGAGCCCAGCTCATTCATCTGGATCCCCGGCGAGTCCGCTTCCTCCGGGCCACATCTGGGAGCGGTCGTCCAACAGGAAGAGGGCCCTCTCTCAGACCCCTCTACGATCAAGTCCTTCCTGTTCTTCTCTGGGCTGAAGATGCATCTTGGACCTCCCACATGTCGTTTCACCGATGGACTTCGCTGACGGGACAGTGAGTTTGGCCCTTAGGGCTTTCCCGGTTTGTTAGCATTCCAGGTTGGGACTGATCCGGCTTGCTCCCTTGGGTTCCATCCCTGGTTGGGGGGGGGTCTCCTCCTGGACTTAAGGATTATGACTTTCTACTGCCGCAGCCTATTTTGGGTCCAGGTGATGTTATTCGGGTCTCCGCTGGTGGCATAAGGTGATGGTTCCCTTGGGCTCCGGGGTGGGAGGTTGACCTGGTAGGCCCGGTTGGGTGGGAGGGGGTTGGCCCCTATGGTTTTCCGGGTTTCTATGGGGAGGTCATCACGGAGGTTCTCGCTCCTGGGCCTTATTGCCTTTTTGCCCCCTGAGGGCTTATGTTTTTGATGTTTCCGTTTGCAGCCATGTGTCCGGTGGTAGAGCCACCCCTAACTAGTATCCTTCAAGTGTAGGATGCACGTCACCATTGGCGTGACACGATTGCACTGTTGTGTCTTTTTTTTTTCTTTCTTTGTATTTTTTTGTTTTTGTTTTATGCAGGGTTCCGGGACGCCACGGTCCGATCGCCATTGGGAGTGGAAATTGTTGGCTGCTTTATGCTTTTTCTGCTGAGCGTGTTGTGCTGGTGCCGCCATAGCCTCGCCCCTTTTGAAAATACATTCACAAAATGTTCAAGGCTTCAATTCGCCTCAGAAGTGGGCTAAAGTTTTTCATCACCTCAAATCGCAACAAATTGACGTGGTATGTTTACAAGAGACCAGGTTTTCTCAGTCCTCCACTCCACGTTATCTTTCACCTCACTATCCCACCTTTTACACGGCCTCGGCTACTGAGAACCATCGGGGTGTACTGATAGCTTTCAAATGCAATCTCCCTTTTGTCTGTGCTCGGAAAATAGCGGACCCCACGGGCAGGTATTTGCTTCTGCAAGGCACCATCTGGGACCAGGAGGTTACTTTCGTCTCTTACTACACGCCTAATCGTTTTCAGCATAAATTCTTTTCGCATCTTTGCACCATTGTTTCCCGACACTCCAAGGGTCTTCTTGTTGTCTTGGGGGATTCAAATGTTACTTTGGATTCCACATTGGATAGTGCGTAGTGCTGGAGGAATGTATGCGTTCTCTCTTGCGGACGGCGGGGCTAGCGGACGTCTAGAGGGAACTTCACCCAACTGAACGCGACTTTACATTCTATTCCAATACTCATGACAGTTTATGTAGAATTGACCATATATTCATGCATGTTCAGCAGCTTCCCTTGGTCCAGCAGATAACTATTCCCTCCTCACCCTGGTCAGACCATGATCCCTTGGTACTCTTTCTTGCCCTCTCTGGGTCAGAACGGCGCCCTCTTCATTGGCGCATCAATGACTCTTTATTGACCACTCAGACTACCTGCCAACAAATAGAATTTTTCTTACGAACATACTTCACGGAAAACTCGGGATCGGTCTCTTCGACAGTGCCCCTGTGGGAGGCGCATAAGGCCAAGGTGTGGGGTCATGTTATACAGCTGGCGGCGGTCCGGAAGCGGGAGCGCCGACTTTTGGAGCTTCATTCTCTCCTGGCCTCTGCGGATGCACGTTGGAAGTCATCTCCATCCGCGGCCCATAAACTCGCTCGGGACGCTCTGGCGGCAGAGTTGGACCTACTTGCCTCGGAACGGGCCCTGCGTTGGACCAAACACAAATTTTATTCCTGTGCTAATAAGCCAGGTCCAATGCTGGCCAGGAAACTCAATTCTGTGGAGAAACCCCATAAACCGATCCGACTGCGACTTCCCACAGGTGGCTGTACTTCTAATCCCCAGCAGATTGTTTCCCGTTTCTCAGACTTCCTTTCGCACCTCTACGCTAAACCAGATCCCTTCCCTGTGACTCAAGCAGAGGCATTTTTTCAAGATCTCCAACTTCCTGGATTATCCAAGGCAGCACAGGTGGCCCTCAACGCCGGTGTCACCGTACCGTAAGTGCTCCAAGCTATCAAATCTTTATGGTCCACCGTGGCCCCAGGTCCCGACGGCTTCTCCGGTCTCTATTATAAGAAATTTTCAGCCCTGTTGGCGCCCTTTTTGGCTGACTATTTTAATGAGTTACGACAGGGCTCCTTGCCCTCTCCAGACGCGCTTAGAGTGCATATCTCCATGATTCCTACGACGACCGATGATGTACAGGAACTGCAAGCCTTCCGGCCCATTTCTCTTCTTAATGAAGACCTGAAGATATTGGGCAAGATCCTTAGTTTCGCATCAATAAATATTTGCCTAGCCTGGTCCACAGGGACCAAGTAGGGTTCGTCCCTGGGAGGCAGGCGGGTGATAATGTTCGTAAGGTGGTCCATCTTATACATTTTCTGCAACAGCGGAAAATCCCGTGATTCTTACTGTCCTTAGACATATCAAAAGCCTTTGATTCTCTATCCGGAGAATATCTGCGGTTTGTGCTGTCTCGTTGGGGTTTTGGGGATTCTATTCTTTCTTGGATTCAAGCCTTGTATTCTTCTCCTTCGGCCTCCGTTAAATACGCTGCGTATTTCTCGGATCCCTTTCCTATTGGGCGAGGAACGAGACAGGGTTGCCCCCTGTCCCCGACGCTCTTTGTCCTGGCGCTTGAGCCGCTGGCTTTAGCGCTCTGGACCAATTGCAATGTATCGAGGGTTCCATACGCGGGACAGGAGTAAGCTGAACCTTTTTGCAGACGATGCCCTCTTGACTCTTACTAATCCTCTGATGACGCTTCCTAATTTGCAACGGGTTCTTGAGCGCTTCCCCTTGATTTCGGGTCTCCATATTAACTTGGATAACACTGTCGCTCTCAATATTACTTTGGCTTCAGATTTAGTTTCACGCCTACAATCCCACTTCCCTTACAAATGGGCTTCCTCTTCTCTTGAATACTTAGGCATTCGCTTGACCCGCACCTATGACTCTCTGTTTGCTGCAAATTATTTTCCATTGCTTAGCTCTCTATCTTCTCTTATGCATTCCTGTCAAATTTCCGCACCTGTCTTGGATAGGACGGGTTAATTCGGTAAAAATTACCATCCTGCCGAAATTGTTATATTATTTTCGCACCCTCCCAGTGCGGGTTCCCCCTCATTTTCTTCGGTTGCTTCAGGCGAAGTTAATGCAATTTATCTGGGCCAATAAGCACTCCAGAATCTCCAGAAATACGCTCTTTGCTCATAGACTCCAGAGTGGTCTTGGGGTGCCTAATGTAACTAAGTATTATCAGGCGAGCCAGATTGCCCCGCTGTCTATGTTGCACGCTTCCTCTGACGTTCCTCTCTGGGTCCTGCTGGAACTACCTAATTGTGCCCCTATCGCACTGTCGACGCTTCTATGGCTTCCCCCTGCCCTGCGCCCTATGGCACTGAGACTGATGTTGCTCTTTGGCTTACAGGTCTGGGACTCGGTACGTTACTCCAGTGGCCTGATGTCAATTTTCTGCCTTTGCTCCCAATTATTAACAACCCTCTTTTCCCACCGGGTTTAGATCATCCAAGGGCGTTTTCTTGGTGGATGACTAATGGTTTTTCGCAGGTGCGACACTTTTTGATTTTTCGGTCCTTCCCCACCTGGAATTCTCTTCGGGAGTCCCGGGACGTTCCCCCGGCTGAATTTTTTCGATACCTTCAATTGCGGCACTGGCTGCTCTCATTGTGGGGCACTTCTGCTTTCCCGTACCAGAAATCTGCCTTTGAACAGCTTTGCCAGCAGCGTCCGGGCATCCCTGGCCTTATATCCCTTCTTTATGCAGCTCTGAACAGACGCTCGTCGCATACTTCTCTTTCATATGTTGTTCAGTAGGAGCGCGACCTGGGAGTGGCTGTGGAACCGGAGGACTGGAATAAGGCCTGGTCACTCATAGCTAAATACTCATTCAATACGACCAGGCTGGAGGCAGCCTATAAAGGTATTGTTTCGTTGGTATTGGGTTCCGGCTCGTTTGGCCCAGGCGAACCCTGCCTGCAGTGATCAATGCTTTCGGGGTTGTGGCCATCGTGGCGATGTATTGCATATCTGGTGGTCATGCCCGAGACTGTTTCGTTTTTTTGGTCTCGTGTGTTTGGCTTCCTTTTCACCTTGTTCCATCTCTCCATTCGCCGGGATGCTCGGTATGCCTTGCTTCATTGCCCCATACCGGGCCTCTTGGCTCACCAGCAGAAGTGTGCTTCCTATTTGTTTTTATTGGCCACTAGAACAATTGCTCAGGCCTGGAAGAGTCCGTTTGTCCCTCTTCAAGGGATGCGGGATCGTATGACCACTATGATGCTCAACGAACAGATGTCGAGTATCTGCAATGACTCCCAACATAAATTTTTGAAAATATGGGAGCCGTGGTTGCATTATTCCTTACCCACGCTCCCCCCGGCTAGACTGGGGATGTAATGGCATTCGGTATTGGTGCTCTTGGACCCCTGCTCTTTGTTTTTTTTTTTTCCCTTTCTCTGTTTGTTTCTGGTGTGACAGTGGACAGCTGCCTTTAGTTGTTACCTAGTTAGAGTTGCATTAATGTTATTGTAACCTATGTGCCATTGATAGCCCCTGCGTGGGCGTACCTTTTCCCTTGTTGGCGTTAAGAGCACTCTTTTTTCTATTTTGCTTTCTTTATCTGTGCAATTGATAGCCCTGCGTGGGTGTGTTTTGTTGCCTCTGTTTTAAATTAATAAAAACCATTGAAATACAAAGTCCAAGCAGTACTACTTCATAAAGTTTTAGCAGAAAACTTTGTGAAGTAGTACTGCTTGGACCCTGAAGAAGGGGACATACCCCAAAAGCTTGTCCTGAAAATTGCATGTTAGTGCAAATAAAAAAAGTATTGTGGACAGTACACAATTGTTTCTGTAGCAAGTGCACTAATACAGCTACAATCATCTACTACTGACTAAAGTTTACACATATATTGTAGGACATGCTACTTGATGTATGTCAGTTGGCACAGGGCTACCAACTTATGTTCTTAGTTGGGTTTTCTTTCTTTTAAGTTCTAATTTGGAAAATACTAAGTACGTAAGCAAGACTCTGCTTAAGAAGTATCGTACATTTATGTCTACACAACATACAGCTACGGTAAGTCTATATATCCAGGAGGTTTCCCCTGATAGGTAGATATTTTTGGTCTAGTTACCACCCTTTTATTATATGATGGATAACCTTTGTCTTCATTTACTGTTTTTGTACTTATGCAATATGCTGTGATTCTGCTCTGACTGTTTGGTGTTATTGGATGTTCCTGAGTTTTGTACCATTACTTTCTTTTTTTAAGATTCCTTGTCTTGCTGAAGTACACAATAAAAATTTAACTATTAAAAAGAAAAAAAACAAAGTGGAATACATGGTAAGTGTTTAGGTCAGTATGTTAAATTGCTTAAAAAATAGGGTTTAATATCACTTTAAGGCCCAACTCCAGGTATTCCTGCTCAATAAGTCTAGGGGTACAGGAATAAGGAGTAATACTTGCCTTATTTCTCATTCCTGTAGACTCCCTTTATCAGTGTCAACTCGCATGAAGCCTCCTCTCCACGGCGCTCCCAGCCATAGTTGCACACCTACCACCTCCATGCACAATACCAGGTTGACAACCCTCTTCGTGTCATCGATGCAGGGCTATTTACTAAAACTGGAGAGTGCAAAATCTGGTGCGGCTCTGCATAGAAACCAATCAGCTTCCAGGTTTTATTGTCAAAACGTAATTGAACTAGCTGAAGTTAGAAGCTAATAGGCTACCATGCACAACTTCAGCAGATCCTGTGTGCACCAGTTTTAGTAAATCTCCCCCAAAGGGACCTTCCACAGCCTGAGTACCAGAGGGAGAAAAGAAGAATGCTAGAGCAGGAATAGGGTAAGCAATGCAGCCTCTTCAGTTCCTCCTTGACCCAACAAGCATGTAGCACTTGCAGTGCCCGAGTTGTCTTTAAAAATGGTAGTTAAATATCAAACACAAATGTACCTTTAACAAATATATGTTTTTAAAGTTCACAACCTACAAGCTCAAAAAATGGAGGTCTCCAGCCTCGGCTATCACAGTTCCTATCAGTGCCCTTCTGGAGAAATATTCTATCACCGTTATGCTGCATTTGCATTGGTGTTTAGGAACTGTGTGAATCCTGAAACACACACATTGTGTCCAACCGCAATAACCACAGGTGATAGCTGCAGGGCTGCTGTTAGAAGCCACAAGGCCCCATCCAGCTAACCTGACAGCCCCCCTCAAAAAAAAAAGTTTACTATGCTTCTGTTCTGAATGAACATAGTGAATGTTCGATACCAATCATTCATGGTGTTCATTCAGGAAAGGAAGTGGCTGGTAAATGTAACATATTTACCAGACCCTTCCCCCACTCTCCATCCTGAAGGATCCTATTGTGTGCTTGCCAGTGGGATGAAGAGGAGGGAAGCTGGCAGCACTGCGGGGGTGGGGACACAAAGGGGGCCTGGGCAGCAGGGGGAAATGTATAGTGCATAGGGAGGGTGATGGGTGCAGTGGGGAAACCAATCCCCTGTATGAGGCAGCAGCTGAAAGCCAATGGGAGGGAGAGAAGAAGCCACCAACGTTGAGCTGCTGCAGAAAGAACCATACAGGGGATTGGTTCCAGTGATTGCCCCCGGCCCTGCCGATCATCCTTCCTGCCCATATCTGACTCACCAAGCTGCCTGGGCCCCCTGCTGGCCTGAGCCCCATACAGGAGGACTGGTGAAACCCCTTATCCACAGCCCTGGATAGCTGGCTGTGGAAACAGACAAGAAAAGCTGCAATGGTCACAACGTACACTGCTGTTGGGATTCAGCTATGCAAATTCAGCCTTACAGGAGAGGAAAGTTGAACAAGGGGATATAAAAAATACAGTTTTTAGCCATTAAATGCACGTTTGCATACAACTAGTATACACTTGAAACAAAGATAGCAATAGCAGATTAAGGAACAATTACAAGCTTTGCCACGTAATTATTGGTGCATGAGTCTCTGCTGGGGAGATTACCACTCACGTCTACTTCTAACTCTTCCCTTACACTATCCAAATACATTTTGGCTGGAGTTTTGCTTTCATTAACAAGCATACAAACGTGTGTATAGATAGGAATATGTATATTGGGTATCTTACCAAGTTAAGCAATACCCTGAACAAAAACCTTGATGAGTTTAGAAAGCCTGGGGCATACATTGGCCCATATGTATGTGACTTTGCAAAATGTAAAATCAACAAATCAACCATTAACATTCTAATGAAGCAAACAAAGGACTAAAAACTTCCCTGTTTCATTAGCAAGGTGACTTTTCTGGAGAAATCTTATGAACCGAGTCATTTAGAAAGAGAAGTCATATGCAAAATTGCTATGCTTATCATCACATCGCTGCTCTCTGCCTGTATGCATGAGAAAAGGTTACCAGTCATGCTTCTTATAGAGTTGTCAAAAATGTAAAGGACAGCTGTACCTTTATAAAAACATTTGGGAAATGCACCCTCCCACCTATCGCCCAAAGCTAAACTACACTAATTCAATGTGATTAAAACGATCAAACTGAATGCAAATCACAAACAAAAAATCCTACATTTGATTGACTTAGTGAACATTTCACTTGAAAATGATCAACTGTAGTGGAACTTTTGTCAATCACTTCTGACTGATCAAACAAATGTCTGCATGTTTTGTGAGAACTGATCATAATTCAGATTGATTAAACCATTTTTAATTTAACACATTGAGCACAATAAAATAAAGGATTTGTTAAACCTCCTACCCCAGTACTTGCAGTTTACAATTTTCACTGCTTCTGGCTCTCTCACTCCTGCTTCCCCGAACTTCTGGTCTTTACAGTAAAGAGTTGACAGTGAACAGTGCAGTCTCCAGTCAGTCTGTTAGCTTGGAAAAGGGTGAGGTGTGTGTGTGTGTGTGGAGGGGGGGGGGGGGGTTAAGGGAGGAGCATGGTAGGTCCTTGCCATTCTAGGCTGTGGGGCTGAGTGTTTCTATAGATGCACACAGTGTAGGGAGATACAACTCTAGTCCCTGCATACAATGGTGGTTTCATAGGTTGTTGCAAGAGAAAGGAGCCAACAGGAAAAAAGAAACCTGGGACAGTGTTATGAATTAAATGAATATAATGAAACATAGCAATGAATGATAATTAAAAGACGAAGAAGCTTACTCAGTGATTACAACAGGTATGAAAAAGGGCTTAAAAAACTGAGGTTTATAGAGGTAGTAAAGTTCCCCAATAAAAGAAAAAAAAAATAACTCCTTGCAAGGTAATACCATAATGTGCATCGCATACTAGCACATTATGAAAAACTTACTTTAAAACGAAGCCCTCCAGCAAGCACACTGTGAGCACTGCAGAGGCTTCCATCTTCACCTAGTCTTCCTTTCAGGTTCACAGGCTATGGCTGAGCAGCGATGACGGCACTCCCGCACAATACGAGTAGGACTCGCGGTTTATGGAACAGAGCTCTGAAAGAACAGTATGAGTATGTTGTTCCTTCAGAGCTCATGTATTGGTGACATCACCAGCTGCTGCTCACTGGAATATCATCTAAAAGGTGCACATTTAGGAGATATTCAGTAAACTTTTTTGCCTATTTTTACCTACAGGTAAGCTTTAATATACACTTACCTGTAGGTAAAAATAGGCAAAAAAGTTTACTACCTTTGGGGCACCTTAACCTGCCCCTATACCACTCTAACCTGCCACTATATTAACCTAGCCTGTTACTATACCACCCTAATCTGTCGCTATAACACCCTAACCTGCCCCCATACCACCCTAACCTGCCAACATATTACCCTAGCCTGTCTCTATACCACCCTAATCTGTTGTTATAACACCCTAACCTGCCCCTATACTACCCTAACCTGCCGCTATACCACCCTAACCCTGCCACTATGCCACCCTAACCCTGCCACTATGCCACCCGAACCAGCCACTACACCGTCCTAACCAGCCACTACACAGTCTTAACCAACCACTACACTGTCCTAACCAGCCACTACACTGTCCTAACCTGCCACTATACCACCCTAACCTGCCACTATACCACCCTAACCCGCTACTATGCCACCTTAACCCACCACTACACCGTCCTAACCTGTCTCTATACTGTCCTACTTGCTACTATGCCACCCTAACCTGCCACTATATTGCCCTAACCTGCCACTATATTGCCCTAACCTGCCACTATACCGCCCTAACCTGCTACTATACTGCCCTAACCTGCCACTATATAGCTCTAGCCTGCCACTATACTGCTCTAGCCTTCTACTATACATTACTGCACCCTATACTGTACTCGCTTGTGTTTCTTCCACCCCGTACTGTACCCTCCTGCCTGCCCACCAGTCCTGTACTGCTACATAAATGCAGGCAGCTGATATGCTGGGAGAGGCATTTATGACAGGGGGCAGTGTGTATGGGGGGGCAGTGTGTAGAGAGGGCAGGACAGTGTGTACAGGGGGTGAATTAATTTGGGATAATTCCCTGGTTTTGTTTATTTGTTATTTCTAATCAGACTGAAAAACCATACCCAATATGTAGCATAATTTAGCCAACTCACGCGTAGCGTGCCGCAGGTTACCATCTGCCAAGCAGAGGCTCCATGTAAATACTTTGCCCAGGGGCCCATGATGCTATTAGTATGGCACTGACCATCACTTTAAATTTTTTTTAATAGACTGTTAACATTTATAGCAAATACTTTACATTTTTATATCGTCAGTTGATTGCAAAATTCTGAACAATACCATGTGTCTTGTATCATTCATAACATAATTGATGATAGATTGGTTACTGTAGATCTACTGTATATTATTCACAAAATGCTAAGTATATGGCCACTTTAACACATTTGCCTCTTCCCCAGCTGTTTACTTACATTAGTTTTAAAGCAGCTGCGTCTTCCAGAGTTTACAGCCAGTTCAAAGGAAAATCCCATCAGTGCTGGCTGTTCCTGTGCAGCAGGGTCCGCATTGACTTCAATAGAGCCATATACCAAGACTCTCCAGTCACAATATACAGTTCCATTCATAGTAATGGGATTCAGCACACAGATGTGACCAGAGCTGAAGATATTTTTAGTTTTTGGGAGTAAGAGGTAGGTAAGTAGGTTTAGCCAAAGTTTATAAAAAAAGGTACATCTGCCTTTTACTGGCACTGTAAAATTAAAACTGAGACTGCAACGTAGGGTTATGCATGCAATTCCTAATAAATACAGTATTTGCTATAAAAATGTACGTAAATGAGCTGTTTTATCAATCTCATGTAAACTAAGAGAAAGAGCTTAATCTTACAGTGTGTCCAAAGAGCAGTGTGATAGTTTTTTCTTATTTTTAATACTTCTTGTATGGTAATTTTTTGCATACAAAATTTTTTGCCCAGATGTGTCAGAATGAAGCAGCTACAATGAATTGAGCTGAACATTTTCCAGAAATGAAGCACACATTCAATATGGCATTCTTACATTCTTGCTAGAGCTGATTCTTGGATTTGACCATATACTGTATATCTTTTATAATGGATCAATACAAAAGCAACATTACTATGCCTAGCATAATATAAGAAAATGGCATGCATACTTTAATGCATGTCTGTCTTCCTCTTGTAAATGTCTGTGCTATACTGTATAGCCACTAAATTCTTAAAAGTATATCAGCGAGATACAGGTCATTACATAGGATAATCAAGTTACCCCCATATAGTATGGCTTTAAATGATTTCACTTTTTTATTCAAATAATAAATTAAAGCAGGGCTCTCCAAACTACAGCCCATGGGCCACATCTGGCCTGCTACAAGATTTTATCCAGCTCTCAGCTAATGTCAGTGACGTGTCCTCAGACTCATAGAATGAGGATTCAGATCAGTTGGTTCCATATTTTGATGGGGACCTTGATGTAAGTGAGGCTTCAAAGCAATAATATCATGACTATTCTTTACTCGATTAATTTGGCCAACAATGGAAGATCCCAGAGATGCATCTTCGTTTGATATACAGAATGCATTTGACTCCCTTTCCTGGAACTATTTGTTCTATAACTATGAACATTGAGGTTTCAGGCAACATTTTCTCAAATGGATTACAGCTGAATACATTCACCCTTAAACCCCGATGCATACACACGGGCCGAATATCAGCCAGTATCACCTGGTTCAAACGAAACTGGCCAACATTCCCCATATGGAAGAAAAATATATTTTAAATGTATTTTAAAAATATTCTTCCCAAATATATTGCCATATATTTGAAATACTACAATTTTGGCCATATTCAATATATTTCCAAAAAATAATCTGAAGAATATATATTCTTAAAATATATTCTTCAGATTTTTTTTTACATATAAAAAAGTAATTTTAACATATATTTTTACATATATTAGTAAATGCATTCCAAAAGTGTAGATTTGTATTTTTAAAGACATACAGTATATTTGAAAATGTATTTTTAAAAATATTTTTCATATATTTTGTAAAAACGCATTTCAACATGCAGTATATATATTTTGAAATATATTGAATAAGGCCACAATTGTAGTATTTAAAATATATGGCAATATATTTGGGAAGAATATTTTTAAAATATATTTCAAATATATTTTTCTTCCATGTGGGTCGGCCCATGTGTACACCAGCTTGACCAGCTTCTGTCTACTGGGAATGCTGGAAAACTAAAATTGGATCAGCGCTGGCAGCCAATGGATGTGTTCTGGTGGGTGGAAGGGGGGTGGCAGCCTCCTGTCAGAACACAATAGCTCAGTGGGGAGATAGCTGTACTAAAATTGGATAGTTAGTACAGTGAGCTCCCCCCGAGCCTGCTGGGTTGAATGAAAGATTGCTGGTAGCGTGTACCAGGCATTAAGCCTACATTAAATGTGGCAGTTTCCCCTTCAACTATCCAGTCCCATTAAATCAATTATAACATACTGTAGAAATGGAAAGGACTTCATATATTCTGCCTAGGAAAGCAGGTGGATGCATGGAAGGTGAGTATTAGTGTGTGGTGGTTGCTGAATGGGCAACTGAATTTGTTCAACCTAAAAACCTTCCAGTAGCAACCCCCCAAAACACTTACTTTGCTCCTCTTTTGATCCAGCACTTTGCCTGAAAGCAGCATAGCTGCTCTCTCTTCACAGGACTCAAAGGCAGCTGTGGGAAAGATTGGCTCCTGCTACTGTCAATCAAATCCTGTGAGGATTTGGGTCTATGGACACACAGAGCCCAGCTCAGGAGCAAGCCCACACATCTGATCCCATCGCAAACACTTGCTATGGGGGCAGACACAGAAAAGGAGGAGCCGAGAGCCCCGACACGGGACTCCAGAAGAGGAGGTTTGGGATCACTCTGTGCAATACGTTTGCACAGAGCAGGCAAGTATAACATGTTTATTATTTTTAAAAAAATTACCTTTAATAATGCTTTAAGTAGAACTTCTATTTTAATATTTCTTATGTTACTACTGTAATTTGAAACTATCCTTAAAAACAGAGTTGGCTTTCAGAAAAAAAGATTATGCAAATATTTCTGGGGAAAATGCAAAATGAAGTATATTTAAAATGAAACTGCTGCATGTAACCCCCAACCCTTCCCCTCCAACCTGGAGCATGGAGATGGTAAAAAGAGATTGGGTTTTTTCTGTTAAAAAAGAGGAGGGAGAATTAATTAGAAAAAATACTACTTTAAATCCTAATTGAACTACTGTGCAGAGTTCATCTTCTGTTTAAGAGTATAGATTGGTGGCTGGACCATAGGCTTAAGGCATTGTCTCTTTTACACTGAGCTCAGCCCCACAAGGTCAGATCACAAGCACGCCCTGCCTTAGTCATCACATTGTTCTAGTCAGAATCCTGAGGTCAGTCAAAGCGCACACAGCATGCATTAGGGAATGTATGGAAATAATGACTCATGCCCAGTACACTGTCAAGATTTTACAGTGTGGTCTCTAGGGCTCGGTAACTCACCAGCACACTGTTGTTTTCATGAACAGCCTGAGACTCCAGTGGCCAACAAGGAAGAACACATCAGTATCCACAAGACAGACTGTAGCCACCATCACACACCTGGTACCTGTAAAACAAAATGTCCCATAAGTTTCCTGCACTTACACAACATTCAAAGCATCTAAGTTCATGAGAATCTGTTTGTTCATTTTTTTTTTTAGATTTATAAGTGAACAGGATCTTAATGAACAAATGAATAAATCTGTGTTAATATTTAAAAAAAAAAGAAAATTGGCAGCAGAGGGAGTATCCTCAAATCTGTAAATGATATATGTCACATCAAAGATTATTTGCACATTTTATAGCAGTAACTCAAAATCTGCCACAGTACATGATCATTTTCCTTTAAATGGTTAGTCCATCAGAAAGCAATATTTCAAAGTAGAACTAAAGCCAACACTTTTTTTCTTTCGTTTTCTGGGCAGCACAGCGGCTAAATGGTTAGCACTTCCGCCTGGCAGTACTAGGGTCGTTGGTTCAAATCCCAGCCACGGCACCTCCTGCCTGGAGTTTGCATGTTCTCCCTGTGCCTGCGTGGGTTTCCTCCCACACTCCAAAAGACATGCTGGTAGGTTGATTGGATCCTGTCTAAATTGGCCCTTGTATATGAATGTGAGTTAGGGACCTTAGATTGTATGCTCCTTGAGGGTTAGGGACTGATGTGAATGTACAATATATATATGTAAAGCACTGCGTAAATTGATGGCGCTATATAAGTACCTGAAGTGAATAAATAATAAATATAGTGTATAGGGGGGGGGGGGGTTATACTTACTGTCAGTTTCTTGTGTGTCCGATTTGGGAGATTACATTTCACTTCCTGTCCCATAGTCAAAGCAGGAAGTTAGAGGAAATACCTCCAAAGTCAGTAAGTTCCTGGTTATCACCAGGGTCACCAGAACTAGTGTCCCCATTGTAAAAGTTCCTTTTTACTATTCTTCTGGTGTCAACCCAAAATTAGTGCTTTTCTTTTACTTTCACTTTTGATAATGGTACACATGATAAATAGAGAGGGTCAATATCTCTAATGGGGACACAAACCTCAATGAAATAGAAAACCCAATGGGGTTTCTAATTCCTCTACATTCTATCCAAAATGGAAAAAAAAAAAAAACACTAAGTTTGCCTTTAGTTATTACTTAAATATAGTCTTACATGTCTAGAATACTCCAACTTCAAGCCAATACTTCCAACCTCTTGCCTTGGGAGCTATGGGTGTTCCTATCCATATTTGGATATTCAAGCACCTCCAGCTGCACTCGTCATACTTTGTGTATGCGGTTTAATTTACCAGGAATTGTGGGAAGCCCTTATAATGACCACATTAGATGTGCAGACTCAAGAACTAAAGAGTTAAAACTAAAATCTTAAAATCAAGAAATTCTAAAATCTTACAATTAAATTCTAAAATCTTAAAATAAAAAAACAAAAATCTTTTAAAAAAAAAAAAAAGTCCCCAAGAGTCCCAAAACAGTAAATTCATATTATGCATTGTAAAGCCAAAACTTTATTTTTTACTTAAGCAGAATAATATTATCAGGGTCCCTCTTAGATTGTAAGCTCCAAGAAGCAAGGCCCTCCTAACCCTCTTGTATTGAACTGTATTGTTGCTGTATTGTCTCCCGTTCTATTGTAAAGTGCTGAGCAAACTGTTGGTGCTATATAAATCCTGTATAATAATAATAATAATACAATTTAAAAATGATCGGGCTGCTCCCAAGCTTGCAAAGAGTCATTGGAATAAGAGTTCACCCCTACAGACATAGTACTAAAATGCCCCTCCTCCTTATGGAAAGGTTGGGAGTATGTACTAAGTATATAGGCAAAGGATATAGAAAAAACACAATAAGGGCCTCCTGCGCTACTAAAAAACACAAATGATAATAAAGAGGAGGGGGCTGCTAGCACCCAACCATATACCAAATGGATAATTGCAAATTATAAAAAGTATGGTGCAGCGCTACCCTACATATTACCATGACTTATAGCAAAAAACCAAATATAATAATACAAAACGGTATTAAAACCCAATATAACTCATACCAAATATATCCTAATGGTGACTAATCATTATCCTCAGTGCATACAGTGGATAAATATGCCACTCACTCAACAATCATGAAGAGAACTGATCCACTAGGGGATCCATAGTGAGATGGAAAAGTGAATAAATGTTAAAAATAAACGCCAGTGAAGGAGAAAAAAAGTCCTGATCGGACTACAATAAAGTGAAAGATATTAATAACTAAAAAATAGTGAATCCCTAAATGTGGGATCAATTATCACTCTAACAATATTGGTGAATAAATATTGAAAATAAACGCCAGTGAAAGAAAAAAATTCCTGATGGGACTACAATAAAGTGAAAGATATTAATAAATATAAAAATCTCCTAGATTGTAAGCTCCGAGGAGCCTCCTATCCCTCTTGTATTGAACTGTATTGTTGCTGTATTGTCTCCTGTTATATTGTAAAGCGCTGAGCAAACTGTTGGCACTATATAAATCCTATATAAATCCTGTATAATAATAATAATAATAATAAAAAAATGGTGAATCCCTAAATGTGGGATCAATTATCACTCTGACAATACTGGTGACCACAAAGGCTATAAATTGCCTAATAAAAGTGAAAAATAGGTGAAAAGCTCCGTGAATCCCTAAATATGGGATTTATTATCACACAGTAGTGACAAGTGCAGTGATTAAATGACATAAATATGATAAAAAATAAATATACATAATAAAAATATATCACCAGAAATGATTAACCAAAAAAACTATTTTTAAAAATTATCGCATGAAATAAGTTCAAAAAAAAAGAAAAAAGTTCAAAGGTGCGTAAACACCAAATATTCTAACGTCTTCAGAAAGTGTAGGTGATAAAGTGAATATGCACGACAACCAATAGGAAATAATCCATAAACAGCTGAATTGACCCTCACTTCCTTGAAGCGACCCAAAAGGGCCAAAACGCCTGTTAAGAGACACAAGTGACCTTCCACGGTTTGGTCCCCCCTTCGAGGATAATATCTGTCCGCAGCGGTGATATCCCCTTCACAGGTTAATGGAAGAAGCAGCAGGATCCCCTCTAGGGATGATATAGTGAGATACCAGCCAGCTCACATTAGGGTCAGGATAAAGACAGAAAAAAGATCTCCCATAGTGTAAATCTGTTTTAATATGCCTTTAAAACATGTATAGCCAATTGCCCACTCACTTTTGCACAGAATAAAACAAGCTGTAAAACCTCATGTTATGGCTGTACTTGCATGGGCTTTTTGGGTGTAGCAAGATGGCGTCCGCGCCGGAAATACATCACCATACTTTTTATAATATGTAAGCAAAGGAGAAGCCCTTGCGACATCCCCAGCTACACATACTATGAGGAATAACTATTCAAAAATGATAGCTAAACCTTTTTATATCGTTACTTTTCTCCTATACTAGTTTTCAGTAAAGCAAATGTAATAATTTGGGGGTTTGAGGAAAAATTTAGTGTCATTAATCCGCTCTGGATGTTAAGTAGTACATTTATCATAGAGGTTTATACATCAACTTCATCTCTTAGATTGTAAGCTCCAAGGAGCAGGGCCCTACTAACCCTCTTGTATTGAACTGTATTGTTGCTGTATTGTCTCCCTTTATATTGTAAAGTGCTGAGCAAACTGTTGGCGCTTTATAAATCCTGTATAATAATAATAACCCAGGTTAAGTGCCAAAAGAGGGACAATTTCACCTAATAAGGAACATTTAGGTGCTACGACAGTAAATGTCTACTACGTATCAAATCACTTCATCACAATTCTCTGACCTTTACACTTGTATACACCATCCATTTCTCACAGGTCCTCACACCTTGTGACAACGCCAAGCTTAGTGTGGCTGACATCATGTCACAAACATCCCGTACAAAGACAGATCAGAAGACAGAAGTGAGCCTTTACTTGTCATCAGGTAATGTAAACGCTCAATGTGAATAGAATGCATATTTACCTATTTCATGCACTGTTTTCCTTTGCTCATTTCTTACTTTTTTTCTTTTCTTTTATTTATCGTGTTCCAACGTGTGCTTTCAAAGACCTGAATATCAGGTCATAATAGTGTGATATCTACAAGCTAGTCTGTTTTCTTTACAAAACACCAGTCTGACTGTTATAAGAGACTGACACAAGTTTGTTTTGCTCTAGTTACCCTTACTGTCAGAGGGGTCCACCGGCTGTCAGCAGTTGTACAGGAATACTATACTCTAAAAATATCACCTGCAAAGGATATTAAAGTGGTATTAAACCCAAAAACAAAAATTTTATATGTTGCAGCTTAACAATCTGTAAGGCTTCATGCACACCTGGAGTTTAAAAAAAAAAAAAAAAGCAACAGAAAAACGCTGGATTAAAAAAAACGCTCAATATTAGCATTATTGTTCCAGTGTTTTTCAGTTTTTGTGCTGGTGTTTAGTAGTGAATAGCGGGTTCTTAAGGAGTGGGCGGCCACCGTGTCTTTGCTGACAGCTAACTGTACACAAAAGAATGCTGGCTTTGAAAAAAAAAGAAAAGTTTTTAAATGCATGGAGTTTCCCCCAAATCATACCAGACCTGGAATTTGAGGGGAATCCCAGGCCAAAATTAAAAAAACAAAAAAACAAAAACAAAACCAACACAGCGTGGGTCCCTCCCAAAATCTATACCAGACCCTTATCCGAGCATACAGCAATGAGCGACCGGCAGTTTATTTAGTGGAAACTACAGTATGAAGCAGAACTGTCAACCAGCGGGAGCCATTATTGGGTGCAGATTTTTTTTTTTTCTTTTAACAATGGGGACACTAGTCTGCGGAACAACGTTCATCGTGACTGACGATGGATCTATACCAGGGGACAATTTTTTTAAATTTATTTAACCTGGTTCCTGTCTTCATTTACACTTTTTTGGTGAATGAGTAGGGGTACTATGTACTAGTACCCCATACTCATTCACATGGTGGGCAGGATCTGGGGCCCCCTTGCTTACGGGGTCTTCAGATTCTGATAAGCCCCCCCAGAAGGGGACCAGCATGAGGGAGGTCTTTGATGTGTAAATGAGAAGGCTTCACAAGGAAAGGATACGTTTATAAGAGAAGCAATGATTTAATCTGGAAACTGAAAGGGAGATATGTAAAAGCCAGAATTGTTGTACAGTTTTGTATTGTATAGTTTAGTATAACTAGAATTTGGGGTTCAAGAACTCATGGCATAGGATGAGAGGGTATTAGCCTAGCTGCAGCTTTTATAACATGTTTGACTAATGCTAGTTGATTTATCCCTATCACTGCTTGAGCCATGTTTTAATTTTTTGCACACGTTAAAAATTCGCATTTTAGGCCTGAAGTTTACTTGAAATTCCAAAACTATTAATTACTTTCTGAATGCAGAGACCCTTGTAGAATGAAAAGGTTTCAGTTGCAGTATTTTAAGGCAACAAAATATTAGCACAACTTTACCAAACCCATATTTTCAGCAAACAATACATTCAAATTTGTTTTATTGTGCACAAAAACAATATAATACTCAGATTTTTTTTTAATATACAGGTGCATCTCAATAAATTAGATTGTAAGCTCCAAAGATCAGGGCCCTCCTAACCCTCTTGTATTTAACTGTAGTGTTGCTGTATTGTTTCCTGTTATATTGTAAAGAGCTGAGCAAACTGTTGGCGCTATATAAATCCTGACTAATAATAATAATTAGAATATCATCAAAAAGTTAATTTATTTCAGTAATTCAATTCAAAAAGTGAAACTCATATTATATAGATTTATTACACACAAAGTGATATATTTCAAGCATTTCTTTCTTTTAATTTTAAAGATGTGCACTTGCATGAAACACACTGGGTCGAGCTTTGTGCGTGAGGTCATACTGCCATATCAGAATCCAAGTGGTAGCTGCTAATGATAAAGGGTTTTTTATATCCCTCTTGGAGGAACGTGACAAACCTGAAGTCACGAGGGGCATGATGTAATGCGAGGAGCCGGGTGTCGGACGCTGTAGGAAGTGATTGTGGCTGTATACAATATTTGTCTTAAAGGAGCGTTGATCTGTAACTATATGTAAGTGCAATACTTTTAATAAACAGCTTCGTTTTAACTACTACACTATGAGATGCTGTTCTGGGTTTACTTGAGCATTATGGAGGAGTAAGAAGGAGTGATTGCCCATAAGATCAGGGAAGAGAAGATTGATTGTTGTTTCTAAGTAGGAGAGATCATTCACCCCATAGGGGAAGAGTGCATCCAGACCTAATAACATATGTTTTTAAGTCGCACTTCGGAGGTGAGCGCATTATTATTAAGGTGATGGGAGTCACAGTTGCATGAAGGTGACCATTTTGGTTTCAATCACGGAAGATGTATGAGCTGCACTAAGGAAAATTATTTGGAATTGTGGACTTTCACAGACTGGTTATGCTCACTTTATGTTCTATCACTGAATACTTTTTATTACACAGAGGTGCATTGTTGTATATTGGTTTAACAAATATTTATGTATTTATCTTATGTATTTATGTCACATGCATATATATATATATTTTCATTTTTTTATTTAGTTTGGTTGGCAAGGGAGCGCCGCATATATTTTTCTATAAATGCACCACTTCGCCCAGAAAATTGTTGCAATTGAAAATGATTAGGCATTCTCATGTTTATTTCTTCTGTTTGTTTTGGTAGAACACAAAAAAGTGGATACGCAAAAGCCAAAGCTGATTTTATTGGCACCCTCAATTTAATATTTGGTACCACACTCCTTGGAAAAGATAAATGAAATCAATGACTTCCTGTAACCATCAATGAGTTTCTTGCACCTCTCTACTGGAATTCTGGACCACTCTTCTTTCTCCAACTGCTCCAGGTCTCTCAGATTGGAAGGGTTCTTTTTCCCAACTGCTGTTTTGAGATTTCTCCACAGGTGTTCTATGGGATTGAGATCTGGAATCATTGCTGGCCAGTTCAGTATTCTCCAACACATTGTCTTAAACCATTTCTGCTTTTTGACATGTGCTTTGGGACATTGTCCTGCTGTAAGAACCATGACCTCTGACAGAGACTCAACTTTCTGATACTGAGCCCTATATTACACCCCAGAATTCTTTGGTAGTCTTCAGATTTCATAATGCCATGCACATGGCCAAGACATCCAGTGCCTGAAGCAGCAAAACAACACAAAACACCAGTGAACCTCCACCATGTTTGACTGTAGGGGCTGTATTCTTTTCTTTAAGGCCTTATTGCCTTTTTTGTTTTGTCATTCCATAGCACATTCTCCCAAAAGGATTTTGGCTTTCTCAGGTAAGTTTTGGCAAACTCCAAGCTGGCTTGTACCCTGTGCCTGAAGGTCAGCTTGATTTTGTCTAGAAGTTAAACAAGGTTCTTTAGCCACCAATCCTTCATTGCAATCTTTGATTAATTTTTCTCTTTTGCCAACCTCCAGGGAGATTAGCTACAGTTCCATGGGCTGTAAATTTCTTGACCATGTTACGCACAGTGGACACAAGAACATTAAGATCTCTGAAGATGGACTTAAAATTGTCCATGCTTTTCCACAACTTTTGTTCTCAAATCCTCAGACAATTCTTTGCTGCTCTTTCTCTTCTCCATGCTGCATGTGGCACAGAGAGACACACAACAGAAAGGTTCAGTCAATTTTTCACCATTTTAACTGGTTGCTGATGTGATTTCTATGATGTCAGCACCTTTTAATTGATACAGGTGAGTTTAATTACAAATTACAGGAGCATCACAAACTTGGAATCCAATTATTTCTTACAATTTGAAGAAGTTGCCAATAATTTTGTCCAGTCCATTTTTGGAGTCTTGCATGCTTGAGGTGATAGTAGCCGTATTAGTAAAGGATCTTATGTTGGCGAAACAGGACAGAAGTTGCAAACAAGGATGAATTTGCACAGACATACCATCAAGGAACATAAAGAAGATGACCTCTGCACACCTGTAGGACACCATTTCACACAACCAGGCCACACAATGGGAGACCTCAATGTTTTAGTTCTGAAAGGAAAATTCAAATCCATTTAGGAAAGAAAAACTTTTGATCTAAGAATGATATTTCTATTTGACACAAGAGATAACGGCCTTAATTTGGACATGGGATTCCTCACTCATTATCCAACAGCTTTATGACTATTAGCTAGCTTGACTCCCTCTGTGTGAGTGTAGTATCCCCCCTTCCCCCTCTCCTTTTGCTGTATCTTATCTGTAGCGGGTTTTTTTTTTTTTCATCCCTTCTAACATTCTGCTTAAACTTTGTGATTTGTAATAGTACTGCTTGGACTTTGAAGAAGGGGACATACCCCGAAAGCTTGTCCTCAAAATTGTATGTTAGTGCAAATAAAAAAAGTATCACGGACAGTACTCAATTGTTTCTGGAGTCTTGCATGAAATGTGTCAGATTTGGCTTTTTGTTTCTTTACTTTATTTTGTCATACCAATACAAGCAAAAGAAATGCCTAAACATTTTTAATTGAAAGGATTATCTGGGCGAAGTGGTTCAATATCTAATATTGTCTAACAGAAATGCAGGGGTGCCAATATTTTTTTCCATGACTATAGCTTACATTAGTATTTTACTTGTGACATGTATCATTTTTATGAATAATTTTATTACTACAGTATATCTAAAGCCAAAGCTGTTTTCTTTCATTTTGGATAGAGTAGAGGAGGACTGAAACCACTGCCATTTTTTGTTTGCCATCTGTGTCTCAACAGAGATATTACTCTTCACTTTTCATCCTGTAGGCTTAACATGAAGCTAAAAATTTTTTTGCAATGTAAGAGATATCCCCTCCTAGACAGTTGTCACAGGAACAAGTGCCCCCTCTATTCATGTTCTGGTGGCATCTTAGAATTGTGGATTTACCCTCACTATTCATGTTCTGGTGGCATCTTAGAATTTTGGATTTACCCTCACTTTCAATCCCAGGGAGACTGTGATCAGGACAATTGGAGAGTATGAATCACATTAATGGGTACACAGGCAGCATTAAAAACCCGACAGTGGTTCTAACTATTCACCTCTCTATATTGATATTTTTTCCTATGTGGCATCACAGACCAGAAATCCGAAGAATATAGATGTAGCAAGTGCATAATGACCTAGATAATTCCCCTTGCAACCCAATCACAAAGATTCCATCTCGCCACCTGTCCCTGGAACTTCAGACCCCAAAACAGGGTGGTCATCACAATAGTGAGACATAGATAGCAATACCAATTACAGGAATTCTACCCCTGTCTCAAAAAATAGATAAATGTAATTTTTCCACAATGCAGAGCTGTATAATTACTTCCTGGCCCACTGACCCCAATCATTGGGACAGAAAGTAGGGTGGAATAGTAAGCAGCAATAAAAAGAAAACCTAAGAGAGATTATAATCCTTCTCCATTCTATCATAATCTAAAAAAAAAAGAAACATTTTTGGCTGTAGCTGGGATCTGTTACAAATCTATACTGTTGCATACTAATGGAGCTACATAAAATTATCAGGCAAAAGAGCACTGTACAAATCAAATTGTAAGTGCTTTTATTTTACAAGATTCTTCAAACAAGATGTTCTCGGGGAAGGTATAAACTATGCATTGCTGTAAGAGAGATATTAAAACTAATGTGAATGACCTAAGAGTGGAAGGTATGCGACCCCACTCATTTCAGAGCAGTGACATCACATGTATGCATCCCTCCTTTGCTGCTTACTCTCTTCTGGAATGTATTAAAGGATTAGGAAAAGCAGATAAACAAGGATTTAACTCATTTTCTGCTGTAAATTAGTTGAGGACTACTTAATCTTCTCCATATGTTTGCTGAGGACCAGTAATAGTTCAAGGACAAATAACTCCCAAATTTCACATTTTGAAAAATAAAACATTAATGGGATTTGCTATTTGAAGCATATTAAATTGATGTTCAACTGCAATGAAGATCATTAGTAAACATGGTATACAATTACATACCTTTCAGTTGCACTATGTTTTTAACTTGGTATATCTTTTAGTTGAAAATGTTTTTTCTAGCTTTTCTGTTTATGTTTTATGTTTTCATTTTTTAATAAGCGATAAAAAAGTACTGAAAGTGAACATAAGTGCCCCATAATTCAGAAACCCAGGGTCCTTTATCAGCAGCCTGAAAACTATAACTTTTGCCTTTTTAAGAAATATATATGAGTCCATTATAAGTCCACTAGGCTTCATAACTTCCTGGTCTAAGAGGATGCTTCCCTTGTGTAAGTGGATGCTTCCAGGGCATCATCTGCACAAACAGCAAATGTCCATGTTGGAAATGTAAAAGATGAACAGCAAAATATATATAACATAATGCACAGGCAGGACATGAACCTAAAAGTATATTAAAGTATCTCAGACACAAAGCGTGAAAATTACCAAGATGTATCTCCTTACCAAGATGTATCTCTAAATTATCATGCTTTCTATCTGCACTATTTACACTGGAATTTGCTATGCTAAACAGAACATCTAGAAAATTTTAATTATGCCTAAGCAATACCCTGAAATATTCATTTTAATTTAAATTCCTGAAAAATTCCTGTGCATAGGTTCTCCTGTGCCCTGAGCCTACAGGTTTGTACAATGTCTGCTGAGTGAGATCTCAGGTATTGCTACCTGTGACCTCTAGTCTCACAAGCTTTGGAGTGAGGTTTGGTGAGGTTACTACTGTGTGGTCTGATTGAAAGAAAGCTGTACCCAAAGACCTGCAGTGCAAGGATCTCCCTGCTCCTACTTCATTCTTAGGATCCATGAATTCTGTACCTGGGGCAAACTCTGACATGAGGAAAGTATTATGGTTGCCCTCAAAGGGCCGGCTGTATCTGTAAGACTAGATTTCCAGAGCACCCCACCCCTCATTACATCAGATGTCAAAAAGCCAACACCCTACCTAACATCACCATGCAACCACTTTGGTGGCAGAGCTGGAAAGCAGAAAGTGCAGGGTCTGGAGGAGGACCAGAGGAGGAGTCTGCTGAATGCTGAGACCAGGGGAGGCAGAGATGAAGGGGTGCTGCAGCTGTACTTTGACATACAGAATTTGACAGAGGAGTTCTATTCTCCTCTCTGCTGCTGACTGCTGAGACAAGGTGAGGGCAGAGACAAGGGGGTACCAGCATGAGAGGTGTAAGGGCCACATGAAATGGCCTGGAGGGCCATATTCTACCCGTGGACCTTGTATTTGGCACCTGTGGTATAAAAGAAGAAAAAGTCCCTGATACAACACACCATCACAAGCCAACAGTCACAAGAGTGAAGGTAGCCTTAGCCTGCCTCAGCCTACTCTTGTGACTGTCAGGTTGTGATGGTGTGTGGAATCTGGGATCTTTTTCTTCCTTTATACCATATATAATGAGCCAGGATGGGCTCTTCCCATACCTGCACTCTTTGTGTGGGTCAATGGGTTTGGATGCATAGGGGCCTGGAGCGGCACCCCTAGTTCTTTGGTGCAGATCCACAACTTGTGTCAGACAGCACAAAAAGTTAAGGGGAAACATCCCAAACCAACAGGGATGCAAACAGTATTCAAAGGATTCACCTTTGGGAACATGTTACGTGTTCCACCCGTTTTTATGGTGGAACATGTAACATGTTCCCATAGCTGCACCCACTGCCCCCCCCCCTTCCCTCTGACAGATAATACAGGGAAAAGTTTCCCTGTACTGTCAGATTTAAAACCAGCACAGCCATGTCTGACTCCGCCCACACGGTCACATCATTCATTTATGGACTTCCATGAATGAATGAACTGCAAGTCCTGACAGCCTTAGTGGCTGTGGTCTTGTACTTTTCAATGACCTACCACGGTTCTGTGGAGCGCCGTGGTAGTTCATTGAAGCTTCCTGTCAGAATATCTGCTTGCTTGTACATCCCGTACGGCAAGCAGATATTCTGACAGGTCTGCAGGAGACCTGCATGGCATCAGTGATCTGCTGAACGTTGGTGCAATGCTTTCCAGGCTCCTTTGGACAAAAATAATAAATGCTCGTTTTTTTACCTGCAAAGAAAAGTGCATTTATTAATTTTGTCCAAAAGATGACATTATCCTTTAAAACAAATTTGTTCAGAAAGGGCTAGAAACTCAGTTTTGTATTACTGTCTATGGGGTTGGTTTACTAAAGGCAAATAGGATGTCCACTTTGCAAGGGAATTTTCACTTAGTTTAGTGAATGAGGTGGGAACTTTGCTGCCTTCCAGCAACCAATCATGTGCTATTCAAAATACTGTTCCCTTAGTTTCCCATGCACATGCTTTGGTATTCTTTGCAAGGTGAATTTTCACCACATTCACTGGGAAGGAAATGGGAAAATTCCCAATGCAAAGTAAAAAGCCTTAGTAAATCAACCACTATGTCTCCACTGGGGAGTTTTCCCTTATTTTTTCTATAAGTAGCAGTTGTCAGACAGAAAAGGAAGTGGCAGAAAATCTGAGACAGGGTCCAACCCTTTTGTATTCTATCCAAAAATTGTCTGAAAATTCTTCCTTTGCAGTAGTGATTTACCCACACTGCTAGCATTAACCAATCATTTTGGTCTAGGAGACTTGGAAGGGTATATATATTTACCTGATCCTCTGCTCCTCCACACAACTAGGCCAGTCCCTGCTGCGTCCTCTTCCCCATGCTCCAGTGGTCTAAGGTCCTGGCGTCATCAAAATCAATGTAGGGACTATAAACCTGCATTAGATTTGAGGATGTCAAGGGACAGTCTACTGCCGGAGAACTGGGAAGAGCCAGCTGCTGGGAGAACAAAGGGTGGGGTAAGTAAACATACTTTTACTGTCCCCTAGACTAAAGAAGAAATTAACCCTTGCAATACGAGTGCAGCCCCACTGCAAGAGAGAATCTCCAGGTTTCCCAGGGTTGGACTTTAATGATTTTTAATGATGACATAAGTGCATTAAATGGTGTTTTCTTGTGTTCCCCTGGTGTTCAGCCCTACGTAACCACTGTGTCTAATTGTTTCCTCTTGATGCCAAAGAAAATTACCCGTTCAGTCATGCTGCAGGCAAATAATGCTACTACTCAGTATATTTTTATTCCATCATCTTTAATTTTGAACATCTTGCAGATGGTTTGACTTATTTTTCTTTGTTTTATTGTACTTCTACTGACCATTAAACATCTTTCAAGGTTATACTAATAACAGCATAGAGTAAAGGTGACATTTGCATGATTAATTTGTGTTTTATTTATTCCTGAGGTTTAGAACTCAGATTAGAAGGAATAATAGGTGATTCAAGGGAACACACACATACACATAAGGTACGAGCTACAAAGGCATTTTTTTTTTCCAGAGACACTTAAAATGTCATGGGTGAATGGGGAGGGAATGAGGAATGCAGGGAGAACATGCCTTGCGGATAATAACCAATAGAAATTAAAGTAAATATTTATCGGTTGATCACAGGAAGAGGGGTGTTTTATCTTTGTAGTCAACCACCTGTCAAATATGTTTTGGGTTACAGAAGGGTCTCAGATTCCTCTGTCTATATTTTGCTGGTAATTAGTGACACAATGCCAAGTGCGCAACATTTTTTCCCTAATGAATTAATTTACTGTTGCTGCAATAGTACAAACATGCTGCTAATGTTTTTTATCATAGCCTTTTTTTTGTTTTTTTCTGCTGGGCGCTGTTGCACAATTTTCCTGACAACACCTCCTGCTAAGAACATGATGTAGACTAACAGGCGTAAACTTGCACCATGTGTGCTTGAAGCATCATGGAATGTGTATATATAGGGTACAGAGGGACATGTTCACAGATCCTTTACTGGAAAATCTGAGTGTTGAAATTGTAAGTATAACAATTGTTTTTCCAGGTAACGTAAACCAGAACTTAGCTGTATCTGAGCACTACAAATTCAAAACACTATTCCATTCATTTGTAATATTCAAACCAAACTCATCCATCTATGTCTCCATGCTTTATTTTTTTGAGAAATCACTTTAAATAACATTCCCTAGCATTTATAGCTGCAGCCAACTTGGGTAAGGGTAGATAATTAACGTTTAATTTACTTCCTGGAATCTATCTGCCCTTAGTTTAGGCATGCAGACAGGAGGGTGTGCTCAGCTGAAAAAGCCCCTTCTTCCCTTCAACGGATGAAAGAAAAAATGATCATGAAGACTCCTGGGATGTAAGACATCACTCTGGTCTATGCCAGAAACCAGGAAGCAAAGAAATGTAAAAATAAGAAAAAAGTTTAAAACAAGTAAATATATTAAGGATTAAAAAATAAATAATGTTGATTGAGGGAAAAGAGTTCCACTTGTATTATGGTATTAAATCGGTAGTAAACTCCGCTTTTGGGCTTGTACTTACATGTAAGCCTATTATAAGGTGTACCTGTAGGTAGTGAACTTGTGGTATTTAGGAGATATTCACACGGGATGAAATCAGTGACACCACTGGTGCATGCACTCTGAAGGGATGGCCAGGGGTGGACTGACAACTCATGGGGCCCCCTGGGCAATAGAGGATCATGGGGCCCCTGTGTCCTTGCCCAAACTCAAAACTCAACTCAACTCAAAAAAGCCTATGAAAAAAGTACCAGGGGCATCTCATGGGGCCCCCTACTGACCCCAGGCCCTCGGGCAGTGCCCGAATTTCCAAATGGTCAGTCCGCCCCTGGGGATGGCATACTCATGCTGTCCCTTCAGAGCTCTGTGTCATGGCTGTGACTACCGCATGTATGTATGTATGGGAGTGACTTCATCACAGCCATTCCAGCGGCTCCACCCCATGAACCCAGAATGATATCACAGTGTCAGCGGTGACAGCGTGCCATTTCATTTTAAGGTAAACATGCCTTCATGTGCCAATATGTGGTGCATACTAGCACATTATGGCTTAAACCACGCAGGGTTCATGATGTTTTTTTGACGTTTTCTATCACTTTATTAAATCTAATATTAGAACCTCAGATTTTTTTTTTCTATTTTTCTTCCCCGTTGGAGAGATTTATCTTTATGTTCGGTCATGGAGACCACACAAAAAAGGAAGGCATATCTGCTTAATGGAGACACAAACGACAAAAAAGCCCAATAGGCATTATAACCTTTTCCCACCCTATCCCAAGCTAACAAACTGGCATTCTACATTAAAAGATACTATATATACACAGTATAAAGTCTTGTAGGCAAGCCAGCAGTGGTTTAACATGTCAAGAAAGGTTGGCTTTGGGTGGAGACATTATTGCATGAAGTCTTTTTTGACAAATACTAAATACAAAAAGAAAGAAGAGCTAAGTTTTGGTGTGCTCCTTACATTTTTAAAATTGACAGAAAGTGGTTGCCTGCACCTGGGTTGACCATGTGTGAAGAAAGGAGCAAGCCTTGAGCAGAACCATAGGTTTGACTATATCATGCTACTGATGTTGACATACTCTCTTTTTGCCAGGGAAATCTACCAAAGATCACTCTTTATGGAAGAGTAATAATGTCCCATTAAGGACCCCCTTACAGATTGATCGAAAAATAGTAATTAATGGCTGCACTTAAAGTGTAAATCCAGGTAAATGTATTAAAGTTTTGCTTAGTGTGGGAAGAATTAGAACCTCTGCCAGAATTTTATCACTGCTTTCGGCTTGGGGGAGGTTGTCACTGGGACTCAATCCAGAACTAAAATAAGAACTTTAGTTGGAGTAACTTTACCTTACTTCAAGCATAGGAAATGACTATGCACACTATTTAGAAGCCAACATTTTACTTCCTCTACTTAATATAAATACTACACTCTCCAAACTATGAGCCCAGAGAAAAGAACGAAGATTTGACACATATTTCAATCCCATCTGGACTAGAATGTGTCAAATATGAGGCTCCAACATTCAATAGATTTAGGTGCCATATTAATAACCTGCTTTACATTTACACTATGGAATGCTATGGACAGCCTTGTTGCTCAATGCTTGCTATAATGGCTCATAAATGCTGAGATAACTGAATAAGATCAATTCATAGAAAAGATACACTCACAGACTTATTCATGGCAGGGCACCAAAAAAGAAGATCGCAACTCACTTTCACTATGCCATTTCTTCTTAAAACTTGTTATGAGAGAAAATGTATAAAGTTTGTTTAAACAGTGATAAGACGCAACATGATGAGGTCATCTGTAAAAGATCCCTTTATAGACCAATGATGTCACTCGTAACAACGGACATAAAACATAAAATTTATGGGTGTCAATGGAGGCTGTCTGCTTATTGTTTATATCTGTTCTTGAGAAGCAGATAACGATACATTATTTGCACAGTTCATGTGCAGAGTTGCTTATGTGATCTACCACTTTAATTAAACACGCAGCCATGATATAAATCATAAGTGAAATAGATGAAGATAAAGAAAAATACAAGACCACCTCTGAACAAGTTTGCCAACAATCAGGTCACTTGGTGGCAGATATATTTATTTATTTAAGGTACTTATATAGCGCCATCAATTTACGCAGCGCTTTACATATACAGTATATTGTACATTCACATCAGTCCCTAACCCTCAAAGGGCGTACAATCTATATGGAGTCATTTCCAACACCCAACTAAGAAATTACAGTTTCCTCCATTTCCCATATATGACTGTGTAGCTTTGTACACCAGCTGGTAAAGCATAGGGAAAAGGGGTGGAGTCCAACTTCATAGAGTTATGGACCGTGAAAGGCTGGAATCTTGGTCAACCTTTTATTGTTGCATGGGTCTGCCCCCATTCTGGAGATTTTCTTTCACTTCCTGTCTAACTGATGTCAAAGAGGAAGTGGGGGGAATTCATACTGGGGGCATGCACAGCAATTAGATCAACAAAAACACAGGGAAGGGTTAGAAACTGTCAAGTTTTTGTTGTCTGAATGTGCATGGAGATTTTGTGTCACCTCCTTTCCAGATGAAGTCAGAGAGAACAGGAAATAAGGTAAGACCTCAAGAAGAATATATACAATATATAAATCCAAACAGAGGTCCTCATCCATCCCCAATTTATTCAAAAGTAATAAAACAATTGGCTTTACTAGGTTGTTGTTGTCAGTGTCTAATTTATCTTACAAAGTGTATCTCCACTAAAGCAGCCAGGAGGGTTTGTAACAGCCAGGTCAGGATATTTCATAAATCAAAACGGATGGGTTTTTGCTTGATATGTAGAGCTCATTAAAAGGTGGCCTTGTTGTATCTTTATCCAATCTGCAAATTATATAAATGATAGGAGCAGAAAGACAAAAACAGCAGGAATACCTATTTTTTAAGAGGCAGTGATGTCCCAGTCCATGTAAACTGCTTGCAATAATTGAGCAATGTACATAACAAGGGATGGAGAGCATTTAGGCTGCATGCAGATAGGGGCATCTAGCTGCTGGGTATCCCTACTGGCATTTTAGTGTGCCTGGGAGGGACAGGTATAGCATTCAGCCCTGCTGCCTGTCAAAGTCTATGGCAGGCTACGGCTAGACAAGACTGGATGCTATATGAGTGGTACTCGCACCCCCTGTGTTCAGGGACAAATGCCTGGAAGGCAGAACCCACCCATGTGCAAGGGGCCTTAAATGTAAATTCAAGTTCCATGTATTTTCCAGCATACAAAAGGGTCTCTATGATCCAGAGCAGATAAATGTTCAACTATTTCTTGAGTTCCAATTTGAACTGTTTGAAAACACGGTATGAGTAAGTGTTACAAAACATACGAGAGAGAGAGAGAGATCATGGGAATAAATAATGTACTTACACATTACTCAGCAGAATTGGCGGGACTTCCAGCCCTGAGAAGTAGCATCTGAGGGAGGCAGCCAACGCACCTGAGAACAGGACAAATATATTTTAAATTACATACAAAACTATAGCTGAATAATAATCATTTGTTAATTTGCTATACTATGTGCTTTATAAACCTATTTTATGATTTAGCTAGTCACAGAAAAATTGTAAATATAAAAAATATAATCACTTTTGTATTTTTGTTTTGGAGATTTCCCGTTCACTTCCTGTCCTATTAAAAGAGCATGCAGTTAGGGGAAATCTCCCCAAAGTAATGGAAAATCAGAGCTTTAAGCATTGTTACTGGAATGGGAATCCTCATTGGGAAAGCTTTGCTCCAAAGACAACTGCAAAATTTAGAATTCCCCTCACTTTGTGTCCTTGTTTGAACAGTCACCAGGACAGAAAGCAGGAGTAAATCTCCCCATTAAAGACATAATCAGCAATAAAAATATGATGGGTAAAAACCCTCAACTCTTTCCTTGTCTACCCAACTTTGGACTGGAATTCCACTTTTCCTCTATTCAACATAATTCATACATTGGTGTTGCAATAATTGTAAAAGGAAACTCCAGGAATTACAACACTTTAAAAAATTTGCTAAATTAAAGGGGGTTAGGGGGTGCCAGGAGAACAGATATCGCTACACTCTCAGTGCTCTGCTACACAGCAGCAATTCTACCAGCTCCTTCCCTCTGATGTCACGTCACAGAATACTGTGGTGTTGATTTACTAAAGCTGGAGAGTGGAAAATCTGGTACAGCTCTGCATAGAAACCAATCGGCTTCCAGGTTTTATTGTCAAAGCTTGATTGAACAAGCCGAAGTTAGAAGCTGATTGGCTACCATGCACAGCTGCACCAGATTCTGAGGGCTTCAGGTTTAGTAAATTTCCCCCTATGTATTTAACAAATAGGTTCACAGAATGCAAAGCATTCTGTGACTGGGCAAGAGGAGAGGAGGCAGACTCTTGGAGACCGGAAAGTCGAGCATCGGAGTACCGAAAGTATAGCGATGGCTGTACTCCTGGCACTCAGTAAAAATGGAAGCAGTACATAAAAGAGATAAGTCAACGAGGTATCATACACCTTGTTGGACTATAAGCCAGCACATTTTTGAAAGTGCTGTGATTCCTGGAGTTCTTCTTTAAAAATGAAGGGCCTTATTTATAAAGTGGTGAATGTGACATTTACCAAACACAGCAGGTGAGTCAATTAATGTGATTTAAAACACATGCACCAAGAAAATTTAAATGCAGTGAATGTTGTGGAATGTCACATTCACTACCTTAAAAAAAACACCTTTTAATACAGTAACATTATCATGGGCTACAATGATTGGGAGGCCTGTGATGGGATGGTCTCTGATGGAGTAGTCGGTGATGGGGTAGGGGGATGGGGTAGGGGGTCTGTGATGGGGCAGTCTGTGATGTAAAAGTGGGGGAATGGGGGTGGTGGGGATGAACTATGATGTGCACGGAAAACTGTGATGTGAAGGATTTGAGTCATAGCACCAACATAACACTCGGACCTCCGCTGGAAGAAAAAGTTACTGACCAAACCCCTGTGAATTTTAATTCAGTACTCCTGCTCTAGAGGACACCTGGATAAAAGGACTTTTTTTCTCTTCAACATCTGCTCATATATTGCCCACCACTCCCAAAACCCCTATGCTTTATACAGTATAGTGCTTCTGTATATATTCTCTTTCTTTGTCATGGCCAAAAAAATACATGTTTTATAAATGTATTTAGTAAAATAAATATGGAAAGCTGTATACATGTTTGTATTCTTACTTTTAGCCAGCAGGTGGCACCTCATGCTCCTTTCCACGTGTTTTCCAGGCTATCCTTATCTACTTTGCTAAAAAAAACAGAGTCTAATAGCTCATTTCTCCTCCCTTCCTAACAGTTAAAGAGTCTCTGTCATGAGAAATATGGAGGTTACCATGGCAGACTTCTCCTTTGAGAATACTAGTTCCCTGATTGATTTTTTGGTTTCAATAGATTCTGATTTTGAGCGGATTTGGAATTCTGACATGTTTCTGACACTCATTTTTAGTATGCTTTTTCAATTTCTGCGATTTAAAGTTTTGAAGCCAGACAACTAGATTTTTCCAAAGGAGGACCGGTAATGGCAGCCCTTTCTCATGACAGAATTTTTTTTAGATGGCTACTACTATATCTACAACTATATCAGAGAACGAGAGTAAACTGCTCCCCCTGTGATCTCTCTTTTGCTCGCTTTGTAAAACCCATCATACTCTGTGAATCCTATACTATAGGCACACCCTGTATTAAATGTTTATTTGTAAAACATAGATAGTATATAATTAGTAAGATATAAAACATCAATTAAAAGTTAAAATGGTAAAAAATGCAATAAAATTGACCCATGCAAGGCAACCAAAAGCTATCACTGCTTAATATTGTGCTACAGATAACATTTCCAGGGGGAACAACCCTATATTAATCCTATTTTAATAGCAACAATCTCAGGCTATAATGCAGTAATATTAACAATTCTCCAACACAAAAACCACCAGAGCGAACTAAGGTTATCAGTTGTAGTGGAGTAATATTTAATCCATGTGGCGATATGAACATCTCTGTTCCAACAAAATCTAATATGCTGCACTGTCCGATGGTTTGAGGTTAGGATTTACAAGTTTCTGATGAAACCAGTACATTCCAAAAACTGTTAATTCTAGAAATGGTCTATGAAACCTGTTAGGCTTCTGTGAGGCTAAAAGAACAGAGTGGGCCTAAGTTCTTTTCCTTGGGTGGAGGTGCTCTGCTCTGCTTGTAACATTTTATTTTTTTTTTTTCTATCAGATGTTAGTTAGTAAATTTTTTCCCCACCATAAAAAAAAAAAAACACAAACAAACAATAGATACAATACTCGTCTCACAGGGCATCACAAAAACAAAAGAAAAAACACAGATCCCACACAGCTAACATAATAGCTCTTTAGAGCATACTGATATATTAGTGGAAAGCTACAGCCATAAACAACTTCACCTATAACTGACCATCAAAACATTATTATTATTATTATACAGTATATAGCGCCAATAGTACATCAATACACGAGGGGTTCGAGGGCCCTGCTCCTTGGAGCTTACAATCTAGGAGGAAGGGGATAGTGGTACAGGAGAAAATAGCTGTGGGGGATAGAGTGGTAGGAAGAGTGGAGGAGTTCAGTAATTAGCCAAGGGTGGGGTAGGCTTCCCTGAAGAGATAGGTTTTCAGAGTGTGCCTAAAGGTGAGGAGAGTAGGTGATAGTCTGATGGATTGGGGTAGGGCGTTCCAGAGGATGGGGGAAGCCCTGGAGAAGTCCTGGAGACATGCATGGGAGGAGGAAACCAGGGAACTAGAGAGTAGGAGGTCTTGTGAGGAGCGGAGAGTACGTTTTGGGTGGTATTTGGATACCAGATCGGTGATGTAGTTTGGGGCAGTATTATGAACAGTTTTATACGTCAATGTTAGAATTTTGAATTTTATCCATTGGGCAATCGGAAGCCAGTGGAGGGATTGGCAGGGGGGGTGGCGGATACGGAGCGGTTTGTAAGGTGGATGAGTCTGGCCGCAGCATTCAAGATAGACTGAAGCGGGGATAGCCTACGGTGAGGTAAGCCGATGAGGAGGGAGTTACAGAAGTCAAGGCGTGAAATAATAAGGGAGTGAAGGAGTTGCTTAGTGGTTTCCGGGGTTAGGAACGGACGTATTTTGGAGATGTTGCGGAGGTGAAGTCTACATGAGTTTGTCAGCGATTGGACCTGGGGCTGGAAGGACAGATTGGAGTCAAGGATGACACCTAGTACTCTGGCTTGAGGGGTGGGACTGATGGTGGTGTTGTTGGTCTTGATGGAGAAGTCAGGGGGGAGGGGGGGGCGCAGGCTGGGGGGAAAACTAGGAGCTCGGTTTTGGAAAGATTTAGTTTGAGGAAGTGGAGTGACATCCAATCCGATATGTCGCTCAGTAGGCTTGTGATACGGGCGGAGACTGAAGGGGTGACATACATACATAAACACAAAAAATTAGAGTAATCCAATGTTTTATTTTAACAATTTCTCTGATTGGATTTAAGACATGAGTACATGTACAGTCAGGTCCATAAATATTGGGACATCGACACAATTCTAACATTTTTGGCTCTATACACCACCACAATGGATTTGAAATGAAATGAACAAGATGTGCTTTAACTGCAGACTGTCAGCTTTAATATGAGGGTATTTACATCCAAATCAGGTGAACGGTTTAGGAATTACAACAGTTTGCATATGTGCCTCCCACTGGTTAAAGGACCAAAAGTAATGGGACAGAATAATAATCATAAATCAAACTTTCACTTTTTAATACTTGGTTGCAAATCCTTTGCAGTCAATTACAGTCTGAAGTCTGGAACGCATAGACATCACCAGACGCTGGGTTTCATCCCTGGTGATGCTCTGCCAGGCCTCTACTGCAACTGTCTTCAGTTCCTGTTTGTTCTTGGGGCATTTTCCCTTCAGTTTTGTCTTCAGCAAGTGAAATGCATGCTCAATCGGATTAAGGTCAGGTGATTGACTTGGCCATTGCATAACATTCCACTTCTTTCCCTTAAAAAACTCTTTGGTTGCTTTTGCAGTATGCTTTGGGTCATTGTCCATCTGCACTGTGAAGCGGCGTCCAATGAGTTCTGAAGCATTTGGCTGAATATGAGCAGATAATATTGCCCGAAACACTTCAGAATTCATCCTGCTGCTTTTGTCCGCAGTCACATCATCAATAAATACAAGAGAACCAGTTCCATTGGCAGCCATACAAGCCCACGCCATGACACTACCACCACCATGCTTCACTGATGAGGTGGTATGCTTAGGATCATGAGCAGTTCCTTTCCTTCTCCATACTCTTCTCTTTCCATCACTCTGGTACAAGTTGATCTTGGTCTCATCTGTCCATAGGATGTTGTTCCAGAACTGTGAAGGCTTTTTTAGATGTCGTTTGGCAAACTCTAATCTGGCATTCCTGTTTTTGAGGCTCACCAATGGTTTACATCTTGTAGTGAACCCTCTGTATTCACTCTGGTGAAGTTTGTTCTTGATTGTTGACTTTGACACACATACACCTACCTCCTGGAGAGTGTTCTTGATCTGGCCAACTGTTGTGAAGGGTGTTTTCTTCACCAGGGAAAGAATTCTTCGGTCATCCACCACAGTTGTTTTACGTGGTCTTCCAGGTCTTTTGGTGTTGCTGAGCTCACCGGTGCGTTCCTTCTTTTTAAGAATGTTCCAAACAGTTGTTTTGGCCACGCCTAATGTTTTTGCTATCTCTCTGATGGGTTTGTTTTGTTTTTTCAGCCTAATGATGGCTTGCTTCACTGATAGTGACAGCTCTTTGGATCTCATCTTGAGAGTTGACAGCAACAGATTCCAAATGCAAATAGCACACTTGAAATGAACTCTGGACCTTTTATCTGCTCATTGTAATTAGGATAATGAGGGAATAACACACACCTGGCCATGGAACAGCTGAGAAGCCAATTGTCCCATTACTTTTGGTCCCTTAATAAGTGGGAGGCACATATGCAAACTGTTGTAATTCCTACACCGTTCACCTGATTTGGATGTAAATACCCTCAAATTAAAGCTGACAGTCTGCAGTTAAAGCACATCATGTTCATTTCATTTCAAATCCATTGTGGTGGTGTATAGAGCCAAAAATGTTAGAATTGTGTCGATGTCCCAATATTTATGGACCTGACTGTATATACTTTGAAGTGCTCTTTAACGCAAACTTGTATTGTAAGAACTAGGTAGACTGCAATTGTAAGGCTCCTTCTGAAAATGATTGGCTATAATGCAGGTCACCTGTCAAAACTTTGTAAGGCACTGACCCAGAAGAAGTATGTAAGTTCAGGAGTCCTGGCTTTACTCTGATTGCACTTTTGATAGGCTAGAGACAATGTATTGAAGTTAAAAAAAAATCAGTGTAAGAACCAGTATTTTCAAAGAGACATCAACATGATTATATACTGTAATTCATTTTTTTTGTATGATGGGCTTTTTTATGGTGTTCTCCAGGTCTTATTTCCGACATGCACAGCTGAAAAAGACTGTCACAATGCAATATTTGTTATATAATGACTTTTTATATATTTATAACATAAGTAAATGATTTATTAAACCACACATTTCAAAGTTGGTTGTATCTTTTAGAAAACACAGTGGCTAAATGGTTAGCACTTCTGCCTGTCAGTAATAGGGTTGTTGGGTTGAATCCCAGTCACTGCACCTCCTGCCTGGAGTTTGCATTTTCTCCCTGTGCCTGCGTGGGTTTGCTCCGGTTTCCTCCCACACTCCAAAGACAAGTTGCTAGGTTAATTGGCTCCTGTCTAAATTGTCCCTAGTATGTATGTGTATGTATGAATGTAAGTTAGGGACCTTAGATTGTACGCCCCTTGAGGGTTAGGGACTGATGGGAATGTACAATATATGTGTAAAGCGCTGCGTAAATCGACGGCGCTATATAAGTACCTGAAATAAATAAATAAAACAAAAGACACACTTTTAGACTACCATTAGTTATGTTAAGAACTATGATTTAGGGGGCATCCTCTGGTAGCAAAAGACACTCTATCCTTCCCTGACTGAATCCATATCCTGTGAACACTAGAGAAACTTTGGAGATCTGTAGGATCTGCATCAAGTTATGTACTTCCAAGGGCAACTATGACCATGATGCTGAAAGCCAAATCAAAAAGCCTACTGGTAGGATTAGCATTTAACCACTTGCCTACCAGGCACTTATACCCCCTTCCTTACCAGGCCAATTTTCAGCTTTCAGCACTGCCGCACTTTGATTGACAATTGCGCGGTCATGCAACATTGTACCCATATGAAATTTTGATCATTTTTTTCTCACAAATAGAGCTTTCTTTTGGTGGTATTTAATCGCCACTGGGCGCTTTACTTTTTGCGCTATAAATAAAAAAAGTGCAAAAAATTTGAAAAAAAAAAAGTTTGTTTCTTTTATAAAATTTTTCAAACAGGTATTTTTTCTCCTTCACTGATGTGCGTTGATGAGGCAGCACTGATGGGCACTGATAGGCGGCACTGATGGGCGGCACTGATGGGCACTGATAGGCAGCACTAAAGGGCACTGATAGGCAGTACTGAGGTGGCACGGATAGGCGGCACTGATAGACAGCACTAATTAGGGGTCACGGATAGGCGGCACTGATATGCAGCACTGATAGGCGGCACTGATAGGTGACGCTGATTATGGGTACTGATAGACGGCACTGACTGGCATCACTGCTGGGCACTGACTGGCGGCACTGACTGGCACAACCGCTGGGCACTGACTGGTGGCACTGACTGGCAGCACTGCTGGGCTGCACTGGTGGGTGGCACTGGTGGGCAGCACTGGTGGGTGGGCACAGGTGGGTGGCACTGGTGGGCACAGGTGGGTGGCACTGGTGGGCACAGGTGGGTGGGCACAGGTGGGTGGCACTGCTGGGCACATGTAGGTGGCACTTCTGGGCACAGGTAGGTGGCACTGCAGAGTGGCACAGGTGGGTGAACTGCTGGGCACAGGTGGGGGCACTGCTGGGCACGAGTGGGCGGAGCTAGTGGGCGCACTGCTGGGCGGAACTTGCGGGTGTCACTGCTGGGCACCGATCATCAGGGCACTGATCATCAGTGCCCTGATGATCGGTGCCGATCCCCGCTCTGACAACTGCCGGTTCTCGGCAGTACTTTCCTCACGATCTGACAGCGTGAGGAAAGTGCAGCCGAGAACCGGCACTTGCATTTCCCTGTGATCAGCGTGTCATTGGACACTGCTGATCACGTGGTAAAAGGCCGCTGTGATTGGCCTTTTACCACATCACGTGATCAGCTGTGTCCGGAGAGCGCGTTCTGGGAGGACGTCATATGACATCCACCCAGAACTGGCCGGCCGCGGTGAAGCCGTCATTCGGCTATGCGCGGTCGGCAAGAGGTTAAAGTACTAGAAAGACCAAAACATACAAAATAAATGTCTTTATGAGATTTAAAAACAAAAACAAATTCCTCCTGCGCCGCCAATGCTAAAAAACAGAACCGGGTGGCTGCTAACACCTGCCCATAATACCAATAGTGTCAGAAAAGTGAATGAAAAAATTATGCTGTGCTACCCAATCAAACAGACCCCTAAAAAAATTATGAATCAAAGTGAAACAGGTGCAAATAAAATCTAAAAAAAAACCACAAAAACATTTGTGATAAATTGAGTGACCAAGAAAATTGATAAATGAAGTGAACATAGGATGATAAATAAATCACATGGCAACATGAAAAATGATCGTTATCCAAATGTAAAAAAAAAAAAAAGAATAAAAGAAAAAAAAAAATATATATATATATATATATATATGCGGCATAGTGGCTTAGTGGTTAGCACTTCTGCCGTGCAGTAATTGGGTCATGGGTTCATTCCCAACCATGGCGCCTCCTGCATGGAGTTCTTCCTGTGTTCGCGTGGCTTTCCTCCAGGTACTCCGGTTTCCTCCCACACTCCAAAGACATGCTGGTAGGTTAATTAGCTCCTGTCTAAATTGTCCTAGTTTCATCCCTGGCCACATGGGATTTCCTGCATGGTAGGGGTTGGGGAAAGACCTGGAAACCTACCCTGTAAAAATAATTGCTAAGAGAATTCATGGCTGTCCATGCAATCGCCATGGGTCGGATACGACTGAGTGGATAGATAGATAGATAGATAGTGATAAACAAGTAATAAAATTGAATCACTCAAAAAACCCAGCAGGAACAAAAGTGACAATGATGATACTTGAACAACAACGAATAAATGGGTATCATAAACGCATGAAAAATATGAGTAAATGTGAAAAATGCCATAATAAAGTGCACAGTCCCAGTGAATCTGTGTATCTTCAAAAGAAGCTGTGGAACATCCAGTAACCACAAAAAAACCCAGCAAATCCTCCACCAGCTAGCGTGCGCACTAACCTCCAGGTTGCGACCCGCAAGGGGTCATAAGGCTAAAAAAGCACTCATCAGATGTTACCCCTTCGATAATGATCAGGGCAATCCTCTACAGTGGTGTTGGTAGACACTCATCAACGTACCAGCAGTAAACTGAGAAGTCCCCATACGGATATGGCCAAAACTCTCTCCTTTCCAATAGCCCACACATGGAAATTAAATAAAAAAAAACTCCCATAGTGTAGCAAGTAAACCGTTTATTGAATAAAAACTGCAGAGTGACTACTCACATAGGTAAATGGGTCCACAGACCCATATAGGCATGGAAAACTGCAATGGCAGAGAGGTGTACAGCACTAACGTGTACCAAGATGGTGGCTGCTGTCCATACCGGAAATGACATAACCACGCATCCACTGATGGGACACATAATATGATTGTGAATATTGATAAACCAGACCATGATATAGGCCAAGAGTTGGGAAAAAAATATTTTTATTGAGCTTATATCAGTTATTAAACATATATGTTTAGCCTTAATAGTAATTCCTTTCGAGAAGTATTTTGTACTAAGAATTTAGAAAAAATATTTTACAATTAACATATTGTACTTCATCTACCAGGACCTTGTACAATATATTAAGCAATTAACATACTATACTTTGCTGTCAAATCAAAAAGTCTACATAAAATAGTAAAATACACAGAAACAGTATCACCTACCATTTTTTTAATTCTGCACACTGTGGAAAAGCATTGCCTACCCAGGTCTCTGAATTCAAGAGCATTCGTAGTAGACAGAACAGAAGAGGCAGCATTGCTTAGACTGTAGTAATGAAATGAGATGAGAGGCTGCGTTCTCTAGAAATAACAGAGGTGCAGGACAAATGCTGTGAACACATACCAGTGTTGAATGATATTTGCAGTGTAGTGGAAGTGTGGGAGACTGGAACAATAAAGCCGTGTGTGGGCAAATATAAGGATCATGGATGGACTAGTGTGTTAAGAGAGGGTTAAAGAGGTTTAGCTTGCTATTAGAGTGACTTATGCCAATTATTAAATACTAGATACTTTAAAATACTTGAGCCAAATAAGATATCCTATGGAATAACAATTTTTTTTAGATTATTTAAGGCAATGGGGAGTGTATCTCATTTATAATGTACAGCGCTGAGCAAACTTTTGGCGCTATATAAATACTGTACAATAATAATAATAAGAACCAATCAAAATCTTTCTTCGAAGTTACTTCAATACATTTTTAATATATTAACTCTTTAAAACTGAGATCCAGCCAAACAGCTAAATACACCATTAAAATCAAGTAATGGTAGCTGTTTTACCTTCCAAAGGTTTTGTAGTTCTGTCCACCCAGTTCGGAGATTTATATAGTCCTGACTTTTTGTTACTGTAGTTAAGCGGCATAGCTAATCCAGCTTCCAGCCTGTGTGATTTGACAGTGAAGCAACAGCAAGAGACCTATGAGACCATGTCTCTGCTCTCTTCTCCTGCTAGCATGTTGCTTGTTAGTACGTATTACTCAATACTTGAACTCACCTGGACTCTTTTCCTCCACACAGCAAACTGTAAGGCCCAGTTCACATTAGTGCGGGCCGTGCAGCCTGCGTTTGCTTGGGCACGACAGCCCATTCATTTGAATGTGCTACTGTGCCATGTGTCCGGCACAAAAAAGGTGCATGCACCTTTTCAAAAACGCATCCACAGGGAAACCAAATGGTCTTTTTCTCCTGGTTGCAAGTGTGAACCCCAAGTGACTGCTAACCAAACGCTTCTGATTTATGTGAATGGAACCATTCAATAATACACACTGTTGTGGCACAGTGGAATCCCCTCCCCCCCAAAAAGAAAACAGGGGCAGCATGATCACTGCAAGTTGTCTGTCAAACAGGACTGCAAAGCAATACAATGTGAATGGTTTTTCCGGGCTGTCAAAAAAAACAGCCACACGTGTGAACAAGGTCTTACATTGTTAGTTTTGTATTTACATTCATCTCTAGATCAATAAGGTGATCTTTGATTTGCATCTGATGTCAGTTCTAGGACACACTAGCTGCCATTGTGCTACATGCTGGGTGTCCAGTGTGCTCCTGTACCTTTAAGGAGGTACAACAATAAAATCATGTTAAACAAATAAAATCATGTTAAAAAGCACTTGGCGTCTTCATTATAGGGTCATTTTAGCAAGTAGAGCACCATATAAGGCAATATAGGGTAATGGTGAGGTAATTCTCCTAGATTTCCATGAATTTCCAACTTATATTAGAGTGAGCCATGTATTCAGCAGATATGTTCCCAATATACGTCAGGAGCCTCCTGGTATGTGAAAGCTTCTCAGTTGTGAGACTGTCATACCCGCTTCTCAAATGTAGGGACTTCCTGGGTGCAAACGGCAATCCCCTAGGGGAACATACCTTCCACCGTTGGCAAGTTATTTAAGCTTACAGCTGTTTAGATTTATAGAGCATATATGGAGTTAAGAAGGCATGTCATACGGGCCTAATTTACCCTGTATACTCGGGGAATTTTTTGGAAATCCTCTTCAGAGGATAATATATATATATATATATATATATATATATATATATACACGCTATCCTATTTAGGCATTGTATGCTGTGACATAGCCATATCCTAATGAAACCGCTTCAATTTTCTCAGATTGAGTAATTTTTGGAAACCCTTCATTGGGTATATAGACTCAGGTACTCACGGCCTGCTACATACATATTATATGTGTTTGGAATCTACGTACTGTGACTACCTGGCTCCCCACCCCCATATGCACCTCTGAACAAGCATCAAGGACCTGATCTTATTTCAAGTCGACGGGAGTCTTCTTGATCTTTATTGATGAATCATTTGGTACTGTGGACTTTGTTTCACTTGGGGTGGCCACCCAGGAAGTCCCTACATTTGAGAAGCGGGTATGACAGTCTCACAACTGAGAAGCTTTCACATACCAGGAGGCTCCTGACGTATATTGGGAACATATCTGCTGAATACATGGCTCACTCTAATATAAGTTGGAAATTCATGGAAATCTAGGAGAATTACCTCACCATTACCCTATATTGCCTTATATGGTGCTCTACTTGCTAAAATGACCCTATAATGAAGACGCCAAGTGCTTTTTAACATGATTTTATTTGTTTGACATGTTCACCGTGCTCATGTTTAACCTCCTTATGATCTATGTGATCAAATAAAGTATTGTCTGAATTTTTTTGAATTCATATTACTCCGCGTGGATCATTTAGTAACCTTCTTTTTTCAGGTAGGGGTGCTCTTGTCACACTACCATATTGTTTAGTATGCATTTTCTGGGTTTATGGATCCACACTTATATAAGTGAGTCGGAGATATGACAATGACACCAGTTATTCGTGTCATTTTAGGTGGCCTGTTTCTGCTCTATTTATGTAATTTGGTTTGTTGCAGGCTGGTTGGCAAGTTGAGCTGGGAATTCTCCTCTTTTATTGTTTGACATGCGTCACCCTTCCATGTGCTCCTTGCTGTGAAGGCCAGTTATAGACTGGGGCAGTGGCCATTTTTTGTATTGTCAGTTCTAGCAGCCGGACAAGTAAAAAAAAAAATTATTTTTTTGTTTATTTGTTACCAGGGGCGGACTGACAACTCATGGGGCCCCCGGGCAATAGGGGATCATGGGGCCCCTGTGTCCTTGCCCAAACTCAAAATGCCTATGAAAAAGGTACCAGGGGCATCTCATGGGGCCCCCTACTGACCCCGGGCCCTGGGGCAGTGCCCGAGTTTCCAAATGGTCAGTCCGCCCCTGTTACTATTAACCAGTTGTACCTTTATTTTTCACTAATCAGTCCTAAAAACTTCTTTCTTCCCCCTCTCCTCATACTTTTTTTCCTGCTGATTTTCTTTTTCTATCCATATATTTAAACGTTTTGTTTCTGTTCATTTTGTTTGTGATTTTTTTTTTTTTGTGTCAAACTAAAAAAGTGCAAAACTGAAAAAATGTAATTTCATTTGTTGATTAGTTCGCAATGTTTTGTACAAGAATCAAATTTAAAATGACACAATTTGTGTGTCATTTTAAATGGGACAAAGGCTAAAATAAAATATATACTTTTTATAATTTTTTTTTTTACTTTTTAGTTTTTTTACTTTTACTATTTAATATACTGAAGCAAGAGACAGCAAGGCACATAACTTCCTTTTGCAAAGTGATCAGTTTGATAAGCAAACCACATCTACTGAGTTTAGGCCTCATTCACACTGGACGTTATAAAAATGCCAGTAGCGTTAGCTGTAGAATGCTGCAATAAAAACGTGAGTTTATTTGCAATTTTTAGCTTTTTTCAGCGTTTTTCAGAGTTTGCTTTTTTTTTAGCAGAGTATTCATGAAAGTTTAAGCAGAGCTAAGAGTCATACTTCTTGGTACATGAAAAGGAGACTAGAGCTCCACCTGCTGGCTGAATAAAAGACTATACTATATTCACAGCCAATACTTCATTTTCACAATTAAAAATATTTTCTACATTTTTATATATCAGTCCTTACCATAATAGGCCAAAACATATATAAACACAATATAAGATTCATTTCTGAAGATAGTATATAACAATCTGCTTATATCGTCCCCCTGTTCCTGTATAATAGTCAGTATAGCTATCTGCTGTATGTAATGGATGACACAAAGGCATAGGTCAGAAAAAGGCAAGACAAGCATGACTTCAAGAAATGGATTTCAAAGCTCCTGCCACACTTCTGAGGATATATAAAGGTAACCTCAGGCACCTTTGCCTGCTTTTCAATTATATTAGCAGCTTCATAAAGGTCATTGTACCTCAAGTCTATTCTATATAGAGAAACGTAATAATGAATATAAAGATGATCTGATCATCCTGTGGACCTTTGGTTAAAAAGTGTCACAATCGCTTAAGCTATTTTCTCAGTACAGGCACTAAACAGCCCACTGTACAATGGTATACTGCACAATAGTACCAAACAATAAAGACAGTATTTACTATAAATGAGCAATATGGCAATCATGTAACCCTGAAAACATATTCAGATCTAGAATCCATGCTACCTGTTTTTCATAGCTCATCCTAGTGACAATGACTGATGACACAAAGCCTTTCTAGTTATTATGCTAGTGAACCACTTTTGCTATGTTTAAATACCCACTTCAATTATCTCCTATAAGGAAGCGGTAAAGACAGAGGTGCGAATTGCAGATAACTGCTTTTAGGAGCACAGTTTCAACAATACAACATCACATACATCATTGTTGACAGGTAAAGCAAAACAGACTGCATAGCTAGTAAAGGAAAAGTAACTAAGCATAACTAAACACATATACATATTACATCATCCTTGTCTTTCCAATGGAATAAAGCAGGGGTCTGAAAAATTTCTACACAAAGGGCCAATTTACCATCTTTCAAAATTTATGGGGTTGGACTGTGGTCCCCTGGGAGTAGAATATGCCCCAGTATCAGTGTGAGTAAAACATGCCTTAGGCTTGGTGGTCAGTAAGAGTAAAAAAAAATTACATAGCCAGTTTGATCAGTAGAAGGAAAAATAATACCCCATCAATGACAAAGTTGGGAGGAGTAGTGCCCCATCTTTGACATCAGTGGTAGGAATAGTACCCCTTCGTTGGTGTCAGTGGGGGAATAGTGCCTCAATGTTGGTGTCAGTGGCAGGAATTGTGCCTTATATCAGTCGGAGGAATAGTGCCCCAAGGGCCAGATAAAGTCAAGCAAAAGGCCAAAATTATCCCATGAGCTGCAGTTTGGAGACCACTGAAATACAGTACAAGTAAAGTACAAATGGGCTTAGTTGTTATTTATATGTACTACATGCCTTTGTAAAAATGACAAACTTTCGGAAACTCTGAACACAGGCCAGTACGTTCAAGGATTCCCACACCCTACGTTTGCTAAGACCACTACAACCTAGCTTGGAGTGTGGGGCTGCACAGTACAAAACTGCATGACAAAAGGCTGTAGTCCTGAAGAGAACAACTGAGAAAGACCTATCTGACTGGGTTTCAAGGCATTATATTAAAGCCATATAGAAGTGACACGGTCATGAGGGAAATACAGGGCTGCCATTGTTGGCCTTCTGAATAAATTACTAGTTGCATGGCTGTACCTGGCTTAAAGCACAAATAAATGTAAAAAAAAATATGTGAGCAGGCAGGCTCTTATTGCAGATGATACATGCAATGTCCCGTCTGCAATAAAGTATACTTACCTAACTATTCGCAGTCCCTTGTAAAATGTACACTGAGCTGCACATGCCTTGTGGCATCGGACTACTGAAACCAAGGTTTGTGTCTTTAGTTCCACTTGAAGTATTTTAGCATGGCACTAATATTTTCTGTACAACATTAGCAATTGTTTGACTGTGTGCCTTCTTCAGACAGCATCATAAACGGAGGGTAGCTTGGGTACCAAGTTATCCTCATTTCTATTGGATTACAATGAACTGTAGTGTGTGGTGTGTAATAATAATTCTACACCACTGATGTATATTAATGGATTTAAATATTAAACAATATAATGTATTTGCTACAAAACAATTAGTCACAAATACAATATTTGGCTCCATTTAGGCATTTGGCAAATATACGAAGAGCCAGCAATAGTTTTTTTTCCAATATTGTTTTGACCACAGCAAAGAAAAAGCAGGAGGGAGTTAAAGGGGAACAGATCAGTACATGATCACATGGGCTATGCAATGTCCAATATCTCAAGATGTGGCTATATGACAGATATGAACTCTGGACTTATAACCACTAGGCAGCACAGTGGCTAAATTTTTAGCACTTCCACCTGGCAGTACTATGGTCGTTGGTCTGAATCCCAACCACGGCACCAGCTGCCAGGAGTTTGCATGTTCTCCCGATGCCTGTGTGGGTTTCCTCCCACACTCCAAAGACATGCTGGTAGGTTAATTAAATCCTGTCTAAACTGGCCCCATTATGTGTATGTATGAATGTGAGTTAGGGATCTTAGATTGTATGCCCCTTGAGGGTTAGGGACTGCTGTGAATGTACAATATATATGTAAAGAGCTGCGCAAATTGATATATAAGTACCTGAAATAAATAATCCATGGTCATAACAAAAGTCATGTGACTCAGGCCTATTTAGCCAGGGTAGTATATTACTGCAGGTATACCAAGACATCTTCTTAGTTGTCGATGTGAAACAGCATGGTATGCAAAGGCCTTTCATCCTGCTCACTGAACCACAGCATACTTAGCAGGAGTGCTGACACAATGTTCTCAAGCAAATGAAGGACATCTTCATCTTTCACGTGCTGTCAGGTGCATGAATGAACCTTTATGATAGGAGGCCTGTGTGATCAATTAGTAACTATCTCCCTCTATTCATGGAATTTACCTAGGCATCTGATGAAAAGCAGAAGTGATCAGTACTGGAGCTGGGAACATGCTCTCAGAGATAATTAACTTGGCCTGTTGTGACAAGTATGTGGGATTTCTACTGTAGAGGCAATACCATACCATCTGCCCTGGATCTGCAATCCCTAAACCTTTCTAAGATAGTGATGTAAAACAGAACACACACGTCTATTTGTCTGTTGTACATACCTTTAAAAGTATTAAGATATCATTATGAATGAGAAGCCATTTATAAAACTGCTAAATAGTTAAACATATGGTATTGTGCATTCGCTGGTAAAAATACATGCAAAGATAGCATGGTTTTTAGACAGTGTTTTTATAAATATATCTTTATTTTGTTATTGTTTGCTGTAGATGTGTAGTAAAATGTCATATTTGCATGACTTCTATAGGTGCATTTAAAAAATACATCTATCACCATAGTGCTTTTCATTTTGAAAAATAAACTCACCAAATGCCCATACCTTTTATGATAAAGGGTAAGTTGCCCCAAATGCCCACTTTACACCAAACTATCCAACATCAGTAAGGATTTAGACACTCATCTTAGATATGTAAGCAGGGGTTAGTACCCCGTTTGGTAAGGTTCCTCCCCTGGGTGGAGCTGGGGAGGTGTAGTACTGTATTCCTATATAAGCTAGTGTGGGAGGAGTCTTGGTCTGAGAAGTAATGGAAACAGGCTACCTCTGAAATACACCATGTAAGGCCGTAGCCTGTGAAAGAGAGTACCCTTTGGGGTAGAGAAAATATATATAATGGCGCCTATGGAAAGAGAAAAAATTATATATAAATCACTTATTATGATATACCAGCTGCAAAAAATCCACCATAAATAAAGTGTAACAATTATTACAAAAAAATATTTTGCGCTAGTAAATATAAAAATATATCCGTGAAACAAAAAATAACAAAATATATATATATACATGAATAATATTTAAATGAGAAAAAGTTCAAATAAATAGTCCACACTTAAAAATATATGTAACACAAAAAATGTGCACAAAAATATCTAAATGTGACAACCACCACCAAAAAACGAAATAAACTCACCAGAGCTATAAAACAAAAACATGTATTGCTCTGGGAGCGATAATATAATGGCAAGTCATTCGTAGATATATCTTCAGGAAATGATATTCTGCAGAACACCGATCCACATAGACCAATTTCAGATGGAGCAAAATACTTTCAAATTATCATCAAGGAAATCCACTTCTCCAAAAAAGCCACCCTTAATCGTATTCAAGGAAGAAGATGCCAGACACTCGGAAGAAACAAAAGAACTTCATGGTGCAGTATTATTAAAAACCAACTTCCTTTATTAGGTACTCATTGCACTTAACTCAGGAGGTGTCCCAGCCGACACCAGCGTCAACAACATACAGCAATCACAGAAAACGGACCCAGCTACTCAGCACATGCGCAGTAGCTCGTAGACAAACGTAATGACGTCACATCGATCAAGCTCCGCCCTACGCGTAGCGTCATCGACGTCCTCACGGAGCGGATGGATGTGAGACGTCGCAACCTCATTAAATATGTGTAGGGCGGAGCTTGATCGATGTGACGTCATTACGTTTGTCTACGAGCTACTGTGCATGTGCTGAGTAGCTGGGTCCGTTTTCTGTGATTGCTGTATGTTGTTGACGCTGGTGTCGGCTGGGACACCTCCTGAGTTAAGTGCAATGAGCACCTAATAAAGGAAGTTGGTTTTTAATAATACTGCACCATGAAGTTCTTTTGTTTCTTCCGAGTGTCTGGCATCTTCTTCCTTGGATACGATTAAGGGTGGCTTTTTTGGAGAAGTGGATTTCCTTGATGATAATTTGAAAGTATTTTGCTCCATCTGAAATTGGTCTATGTGGATCGGTGTTCTGCAGAAGATCATTTCCTGAAGATATATCTACGAATGACCTGCCATTATATTATCGCTCCCAGAGCAATACATGTTTTTGTTTTATAGCTCTGGTGAGTTTATTTAGTTTTTTGGTGGTGGTTGTCACATTTAGATATTTTTGTGCACATTTTTTGTGTTACATATATTTTTAAGTGTGGACTATTTATTTGAACTTTTTCTCATTTAAATATTATTCATGTATATATATATATTTTGTTATTTTTTGTTTCACGGATATATTTTTATATTTACTAGCGCAAAATATTTTTTGCAATACCCTTTGGGGTAGGCCAGAGACTTTGAGGCAGAACCACTTATGGGGGACCCGAATGGAAGAGTGCGGGAGAGCTGACAGGGCATTCAATGTTCATGTATTTCTACATTGTGGTGAATTATACAGCTGGACATGAAATTATGGAGGTGAAGAATATGATGTACAGATCCGTTGACTTGTTGCGTTTACAGTACAAGTTAAAAGGCTGTATGTGTGGACATTCCATTATTCTCCCAGGTGGGCCTCGGGAGTTTCTCCCTGTACAGGTGTGTGTCAATCCTATCATCTGAGCTCACAGAAGATGGGACGTGCCCTGTCCAGCTTGGAACTGGCAGTGAATCAGGGCTGCCAACAGGTATAGTTGATCGATATGCCAGAAAGACAACATAAGCACCCAAATAATGTAGTATTAACATTTACAAATACATATTAAAAGCATGTAACTCCCATTAGAATGTGCAAATTAGCATGCTATACCTTATACTCACTTTGCCACTTGCCTAATGACCATCTTTTCTACCTGATAGGTCTGGATTTCTTTGGTGCCCAGAGCAGATGACATAACCATAGCAAGCTATATTACTTCTGTTAGCTTTCACAGTACCAAAGGACCAATCTGTATGTGCCACATAAGCTAGCATATATCCCCAATTTATATCAATTCTTTGTTTACAGACCAATTTAAAACATGTTCCCAGTAACACTGAAAGGGAGGTGACCACATCCAAAGCATTGATCTAATAGTGAAAACTGATTTCTGTGATGCTTTGTCTGACTTCCTGTAGGAAAATGTGAGTAGTCAAAGCTAGCACATGCAGCCATGCAAAAAATCATGGAAAAGCCCACTGAACTACACTAAAAACCAACAAATGGTACAATGGTTTTGTTTCAAAACTCAAAATATCAGCAATATTCATGTCAACCAATGTAGCACATTCCAGAAGAAATAATATCTCACTTTCAATCTCCATGTAGACTATATTGACATGCATTGTGTTTATCTAATCTACTTATGGGATCAAACGCTGTCTTAAAAATTTTATTTTTTTATTTTTAGCTTATTAATACATTTCTGGAGCTGAGTCCTATACGTAGTTCTTACATCTCTCCACTCAATGTTACATTACATGTATGGTGGTTAAGGTTACATTATTGGCTGTGCTAAAAAAGATGAAATCATTTTCCCTGTCATGGGCTAAGCCACAAGGGATCTGCAATCATCTTTTTTCCATTTTGCGATATTCTGTTACAAACAATATTTAAACAAGATGATACACCCCAGAGAAGACAGGCTGCGCATTTATAAATCACCCCCATATGTACATTTATACAGTATCTCATCATCACCGTAATGAAGCTTTGACAGCATGACACATTGTATAGGTTAACATTGTGTACTCTTTCAAGTCACTTAAGTAGAGCTTACCAAACTCTTTGCATTTTTTGGATTTTGGCCCAGCCTTGCATCACTGATGCATATTTCTGAAATCATATATGCTATTTTCATGGATAGTTAGGAGAAAATGTTGTTGGACTGATCTTGATTTCATTTTATCAATTATGTGATTGAGCTTGAAGCTGTCACGGTTTGTCGAAAGTTGTACATTAACAGACGTGTCAGTGAATAGGTACTCCATTTAACTCTGGTTTAGGATTACAAGGGATAGGATAATAATTTACTTTGCTAAGAACAAGCATGCCCATTTACCAATACAAATTAAGACCATATTCCTCATCCTTTATCTAAACTTCTCTTGTTGATGGCAATTTCATATGGCCTCAACAAAGTGGCAAGGGCATGGGCCTAGTCCTAAAAAACTGAAAATAGAATGTATCCAGCTAGTTGTAACAGGCTGATCTAGGTTAAAGAGCAGTGTTACCATTGCATTTTGTTCCTTAATAATGACAAAACAAGGGAATAAAGTTCCCTTTTTGGACAAACTGCCATTACAACTTTAGGCTATCCTTGATGATTGTGTATATGTATAGTATATACATATTTATCTTGTTTGTACAATAATTCAATAGGATGTAAAGGTTGCCATCGCACTGCTGCACGCGAAACAAACTATACAGTTTGTTTAGGAGGTCATAAATAAAAACAAATTTATCAAATTAACATGTGACTACAGCACTGTGCTTGGCAAACGGCTAGTGTACACAAGCTTTTCAGATCAGACAGACTGAGATCATCTCAAATGCCCTTCTTCATTAATCCTTATACATACATGCAATAGTTTTTATAAACGTCTGTAAAATTATAAAAAGTTAAGTTTTCAAAAATGTTTTCAATTAACCTAAATACAAGAGCTATTTGGTGCCTGCACCTGAGTTACTCTTCAAATTGATCCTTGTAATCATGTGAGTGCCCTTGGAGCCTGGACCAAGGCTGTACACAGGGTCTCAACTGAAATGAAGTCCCTCTCCTACTGAAACACATATGTTAACCCTAAATTATTAAATGAGTTGCAACTGTTGTACACAGCAACCAAAGCCCAATCCTGAGAAATCAGAACTTTCCTTTTTGCTATGCCCGTACTACAAGGGATAACTGTTTGTTTAGGTCTAGGGAAGAGTAAAAGCAATTTACTTACCTGATCCCCTACTCCCCCGGCAGACAGCTCTCCCCCATGTTTCGGCAGTGGACTGTCCATCGTCATCATCACATCCAGTGCATTGGTCTTCATGACGTCAGGACATTAAACCAGTGGAGCATAGGGGAGAAAATTGTGCAGGGACTAGTATAGCAGCACAGGGGAGTGGAGGATCAGGTAAGAAAATCTTCTTTTCCTTGCCCCCTAGATCTCAAAGAGAAGGTAACCTTTGCAGTGCAGGCGTAGCCCCACTGCAAGGTGGAATGTTTAAGCTTCCATAGTCAGCAACTTGGTTGCTATAACAACAACACAATGGTTCTTTGTTCCAATGATTATATATGAACCCTAATTTAATTTACCTAGTAGTACATTCACAGTGTGACTTCATTACTGTTATTACTGCATACTTCAACAGGGTCATTTATTAAACAGACATTTAAAACTTCAAAGCAGCGTAGCAACTACATGTACC